>NC_056739.1:1319941352-1319973852 GCF_019279795.1 Protopterus annectens
GACAATCATGCATCTATTTTCCATTGACATGGATGCTGTGAAGTTAGCCACCGCTGTTTTTAGGAGCCCATAGTCAGCTTTGGAGAAGTTTTTCATGATGATTACCTTTGCAGGGGGTATGGGTGAGATGTGGATTTCCATGGTGATTACGAGGAAACTCTGCTTGGGTAAGAGCCCATTTTCAGCAGATGACCAGGGATAAATGTTCTGAAGTATTACAAAACATTTTAAGAATAATAATTTTACAGTCTTTAAAATAATACAAAAAACACAGTTTAAATAATTATACCAAATTAAACATAATATGAAAACATTGGTTAAGAATAGATTCAAATTATATGACAGTGATTTAAAAGTTAGAGAAATTTTAGCCAGTTAATATAGAAATTAAAGGTAAGTTAGTATAATGCAAATTGAATACGAAGTGAGAGAAAAACAGACTTGTGGTATATTTAGAGAGAAAGCCAAGAAAGAGAAATTGATAGAAGTAAGGAACTGAGTAAAAGGGGAGAGTAAGGAAGTGTAAGGTATAAGTAGGTATTTTTCCACATTTAGGGATATAGTTTATCTGGTGTTAAGCAAGAACATAGCAGGCTTTTGGCTAGGAAGTCTTTCAGAATGGTTTTGAAGCATGGGAGGGAGGGGACTCATCTGAAGTATACAGGTAAGGAGTTCTAGGTCTTAGGAACATGGTAAGGTACCGACAATGCCCAGCAGATTTGATAGGTTTGTGGACCGACAGGAATTTTTGGTCATTGGATCATATTGATTGACTAGGAACATAGTTGTGTAGAATGTCATTTAGTGCTGGAATATCCGATGGAATCTTGATAATTGTATAGGTGGTAAGAAGCTGTGTATATGTTAGTTGATATGATAGTTCTAAACAATTTAAGCTTTTTAGTGCTATATAGTGGTGGGTTCTGAAAGGGGTATTTGCTGCAAATTTAGCAACTTTGTTATAGCATTGTTCAAGTTTTGATTTTTGTGATTCCTGAAGGTTAGTAAGGATGGGAGCACCATAAAGAAGTGTGGGAAGGAGATAAGTAATGGTAGGTGTAGCTTTAGTTGTGTCGGTGAGAACATTTTTGGCTCCATAAAGCATCCCTAGTTTTTTATGTGTTTTCTTATGCAATTTTTTATATGCAGGTCAAATTTAAGATTATCGTTCACTATCATCCCTAATAATTTGCTATGTGAAGTGACTTAATTGGTTGTCTTATCAAGAGAAAGGACTTTAAATTTTGTTGTTTCATGGGAGAGGGGGGAAGCAATATATATTTTTTAGGGATTAGCATGAGTTGAGAGTTACAAAGCCATGTTTCAGTTGCTGTTAAAGCTTCCCAAGTAGTTTTTTGGGAGGTGTGCTACCTTTGCAGATGTGCAAATTAGTGTGGAGTCATCTACATTCTGTATCAGGAAGGCCTATCTGTTGAGTGGATGCGTGGAGGGTTTTGGTGAGAATGTTAAAGAGGAGGGGACTAAGGATAGAACCTTGTGTGCACTGGTAGTGACTGGGAGGTATGGAGACAGGACGGAGTGCCATTTTACTGACTGATACCTATTGGATAGGCAAATTTTGAGCCATAGAAGGGTAGGATGAGAGAGACCTAATGAAATTTGAAGTAGAAGTGTGCTGTGACAAACTGTGACAAAGGATTTGGACAAGTCTAGAAATAAGGAGAAAACTAGTTTTCTGTTGTCTCTAGCTTTATTGACAGCATTTATATAGATTAGAAGTACAGTGTTAGCAATAGGGAAAGGAAGGAAGGAAGCCATGTTGTGTGTGGGGTATGAGTGCTTCCTGCAGAAGGTAATTTAGCAATTATTTTTGAATACATTTTTCAAATATTTTGGAGAAGGGGGATAAGACTGCCATAGGTCTAAACTTAGTAATGTCTGTGAGTTTCCTCCTTTGTGAAGAGGGATAATGTGAAAAATATTTCAGAGAGAGGTGGTGTGGGATTCCTGGATTGACCTATTTCTAAGGATTGCGACAGTGTAGACAATGCTATCAGCTGATATTGTAGGTACTCACTTGAAAGGTCATCAGCTGAAGTAGAGCACACTTTCAGTTTGTTTATAAGTAGCTTTATATAGGATTTGGGCACAGGTTTGAAGGTGAACATGGATGTAGTGATATGAGTCTGTGGAGCAGGTTTAGGATTATATGTTAAGGAATACTTGATTAAAGATGCTATACTATCTAGGAAATAAGTGTTGAATTTTAATGTGGTTTTGAGTGATGAGTTATTAGGAGAGGGATTAGGGCTGAATTTATGGCCAGGATACAACATTTCTTTAATGGCTGTCCAGAAAATTTCAGTGTTGTGTTTACTATTATTCTGAAAGTTATTATACTATAGTTTTTGTCTTCATTAATTTGCTCTTTAGTATGATACTGAAGCATTCTGAAGTTTTGAAAATATTGTGTTGTTTTATATTGTTGCCATTCTGTCCAAGCTTTTTCTCTGTCCTGCATTAGCATTCTAATCTTTTGGATAGCCAAATTCCATAATGTGTTTTTAGTCTCTTCCTTCTAGAAGGTACAAGGCTATACAGGATATTCTGGAAAGTTGTACTGAATTAATTTACAGCATCAAGGAAGTTCCAATTAACAGATGATAGGTTAGTAATGAACATTTCTGAGTTAAACTTGGAAAGGTTTGGTGCTGTTTTATAAACACGCTGTTTAACTGGATACATGAGATGTCTAGTTGTATAGATTGGGAGATAATCATTGAGATTATGTAATACTTATTAAGATATAAATATTAAAATAATAAGATATAAATAGTACTTTAATTTTTCATTAGTTATACAATTAATGAATACATACAGTATGCATTCTAACAGTATTTGTTAATAATTTATTTCTCTGTTTCTAGGGGTTTCTGGAGAGGGAATTTCTAGACGCCAAGAACATTTATCACGGTTCTCGATGCCAGATCTGAGCAAAGACTCAGGAGTCAATGTTTCAGAAAGAGTAAGTAACATGGGAACTCTTAATTCCTCCATGCGATACAGAAGTACGGAGTCCATCAGAAGCTTAGCTTCTGCACAACGATATCAGGCTATTGAACCAAACAGAGAATTGCATCAACATCCTATGCAGTACAGGGAGTATCCAGCACATGGAAGAAAGCCTCTTGGATTCCGCTATGACTCTGAGGTATCTTTGAACAGGATGCCTAGCCAGAGTAGTGCACAGCTTCCACCAATGAGTGAACGCCCTCTGAGAAGAATGCGTGCTCAGGAGAACCATCATCGTGGTCATCGTCGACATAAAACAAGAAAGTCTAGACGATCTCGTTCAGACAATGCACTTCATCTTGCCACTGAACAAAACTATAGATTATTTGAGAGACCCCCCTTCTATACAAGAGAGGACTGTGATCAGTTCATGATGCAAGGAGGAACAAGAGAAGCATTACAAAATGAGCAAAGGAGGTATAGCCAGTGTCCAAGAACTACATCAGATCTTACACTGCAAAATCCCTTTAATGAGAAATGGAGGCCATACTTTAATGAACATGATGATATGTGTTCTACTTGCTCATCCTCAACAGACTCCGATGCTGAAGGGTATTTCTTAGGAGAACCAATTCCCAGGCCTACTCAGCTCCGATATATTACCAATGATGAACTTGTTCATAAATATGGTGGTCCTGGCCTACCTGATTCCTCCATGCTAGTTGGTAGAGGTCAACTACACAATAGAAAGAGAAGAAAGAGCAAAAATTGTATAATTTCATAATGTGTCACCATAATTTCATTATGTGTTACTTAAATCTGTCACTTGGAATGTAATTTGCAAACTTGCACTCTTGTAATTTAAATTGGTTAAATGCTCAGCATACCATTAAGGTAATAGTAAAAAAGTCTGAAGGATACAGTGTGTGCTAACTGAAGGTATATCAGTGTTCATTTTAAATTGCTGACAGTATTCATTGAACAAATACATTTGCATGATTCAGTCCACTCGTTAAGGTTTTTCATTCTATACAACTGAATTATTCTAAAGTGTTATACGTAAACACTATATTGTCATTATCGCCATAGTTTTGCATGAACGCAGTGTACATTGCAGTGATCACTGCTTTATTGTATTGCACAAATCATATTAGTATCATATTGCTCAGTCTTTGCAGTTTGGTATTTTGTTAGGCTCAGTCATTCATCTGTGTTTTTTTTTTTCAAATAAAGCCAGTTATGAAAGCTTCAAGTATTTGAACAATATTTCAGTGTATAAATAATGTAAATTAGAGTACTGAAAATATTTTTGTATCTGTTAATGTCAGAATTGTTTCTGTAATATATATATATGTATATATATAAAGGGAACTGCATGCATATTACTTATAATAGTTTGTCCCCAGTTACAATTAAACATTATACAAAATTATGGTCGCCATAATGTCTGACTGTGTGCTGTAAGCCATAAGAAAATTATAAGTATAAAAAATGATGTTTAAATGAAAACACATTACACAAAAACATGTTAGTACTGTATTATTTGGTGTGTATATTTAGATAGAAAGATAGATAAAACCCATCTATTAAATATATTTCTGGTGCTGCTGGCAATAAATGCCAATTTACTTTTTATTGCTTTTTAGTCAGATTTTTCCAGTTTTCATGTACTGCTCTGGCCCTGCACCTGTTTAACAATTGTTTCATTAGTAAGGTTGCTTTATATAGGTTTTGTCTGTTCATATGACAGAAAAATGCTGGTAGAGATATAAGCATTATATTACTGTGCCTTAAAAGGAAACCATTGTCTAATATTCTGTTAGAGAGTATACTGGGTCTTGAAACTGTAGTATTATTTATTCGACCAGTGCACGCATTGCAAAATACTTCCAGCAGAACTATTTATGGCAGATGTGTATAGGGCTCTGTAATCACAATGATAAACAATTTCTGGATGATTCATTTCTAATAGACCTGTTATCTAGGTGACATGCAGATATTCCTAAAGTTGTGCCAAGGAAATATAATAATAATAATAACTATAATGAAAGTCTTTGGTGATGGTGCTGCGGTAGAGTTGTCACCTCACAGTAAGACGCTGTCCGGTTCGATTCTCAGCTAGAGCGTCTTCTGCGTGGAGACATGTGTGAATGGGCGTACCATCGTTGAAGGTTGTGTGTCAGGGCTGGCAACTCGGCACGTAAAAATGAACTGCCAATGATTAGCGGACCAGAGTTTTGCTGTGGCGACCCCTAAGCGGGAAAAAGCCAAAAGACACAGCAACTATAATGAACAAATATATATTTCTGGAGAATATCCAGCTTAAGATGGTTTTAATCAACTAGGTTTTGGTTGTCTAATCACATTCTGAATTGATCACAAATATATCACTTTAATTCAGTCATCTTATTACATTTTCTGAAAAGCATAATGTGTCCAAGTCACTTAACTTTGGAGCCTTGACAATCGTTACATATATCACTCCATTAATTATGTATTTTCTAGTTAAAAGCATGTATGGATTTCAAAATATAGTAAGTAGTTGCAGAAGACAATATGTTCAGATTTAAGCCAAACTTTTAATTAGTCCCTTTAATGTGATTATTTCTTGTGGGAGGAGCACAGTCCACTCAGCCATTCCCACAGACTGCAGATGTGAAGAGTGTGAGTTCTGAGTCTGATAGTACAAAAGTCTTAATATAGAAAAATACTTCTGGTATTTAGCTGCCAAAAATGCACACTGATTAAATCTAATGTTCTCCCATTCCTCTTCTCATAACTTTTCAAGGGATGCTAGATGAATAGTAAATAAATACATCTGACTTTGATTTTGTTTCATTCATAAAAGCTACAATGTTAGGAAAACATTAGAATTGCTAGTACTGTATAACATTTCATAGGTTCATAGGTTCATAGGTTCATACTAGGCTATCTGCCCGAGGGCATTTACAAGCCTAGCCCATCGTTTTGTGGCTTAGGCCACCCCTTTAGTATGGGGAACTATACCCATTATTTTTCTGTGCCTCTGTCGAGCAGTGACACTGAGGTAATCCCTGGGGTATATCTGCGATCTCCCATCCATTGGTCAAGATTTCTCTTGAACAAGGCCAGCGAGGTGCTCTGCCTCACATGTACCGGGATTTTGTTCCACAGCATAGGGAGTCTTTGGGTGATGAATCTATCCCTCCAGCACGTCCTATTAATAGCCGTGTCAAGGTTTAAGTCTCCCGCCCTTGTGGCTCTGATGGATCTAGATTTTTGAGGTGAAGCATATTCATCAAATCTGGGTTTGACATGGCCTTGTATGTTAGGCAAAGGTCACCTCTGAGCAAGCGGTGGCGACTGAATAGAGCTGGAGTTCTTTCAGTCGGGCAGCATAGGACAGATTTTTGAGACCCTTTATCCTTTTGGTGAGGAACTTTTGTGGCCTCTCCAGCTGCTGCAAGTGTCGGGTCAGATACATTCCGAATGGGGCATTGTACTCAATCATTGGTCTGATGAGTGATGAGTAAAGGGAGACTATGACCTCCCTTGATCTAGATGAGAATCCCTTCATGATAAGGTGGGCAATGTAGAAGGTCTTCCTAACTACTTTAGCTACATGGGTGTCGAATGACAGACTACTATCAACCTGGGTCCCCAGGTCCCTGATAACTTCTTCTGTGCTCAGTGGATTGCCACCTATTTGGTAGCTAGGGGTAACCTTGTTTTTCCCGAAGGGTATGACTATGCATTTTTGGCATTTAACTTTAGGCCGTGGCTCTGGCACCAGTTATCCGTTTCTGTGAGACCCTTCTGAAGGATATCTGTGTCAGATGTGTTTTCTACTATGGCCCAGTTTGCAGTCATCTGCAAACTTTGTCAGCCATAACCCTCCTGTGTTTGCTTGTACTTGGAAAAGTAGATGCCAAACAAGAGTGGGCCCAGGACTGAGCCCTGTGGGACACCACTTGTGACAGGCTTTGAGTCTGACATGGCGCCAGCAGCTCTGACCCTGTGGGTTCTGTCACTCAGCCAGTTTGCAACCCATCTTGTGATGTATGGGTTGACATTTAAGCTGATGAGTTTTTCAATGATACCCGAATGGGGTATTGTATCGAAGGCCTTAGCCAGATCGAGGTAGGCTGTATGGACTGCCTTTCCCTCATCAATGGCTTTGGTGACTGTTTGAAAAAGTCAACCAAGTTTAAAAGGCATGATCTGCCTTTGACAAAGCCAAACTGGGTTGGATCCAAAGTCTGCAAATTCCCTATGTCTTTATTTATGAGGTCCATTATGATCCTCTCCATGGCTTTGCAGATAAGGCTTGTCAAGCTAATGGGCGGTAATTTCCAGGGTCGGTGGAGGCACCGCCTTTGTGAAGTGGTACCACAGTTGCAGTGCGCCACTCCTGGAGTGCGTATCCAGAGGTAAGACTTTGATTAAACAGCTGTCCTAGCTGTGGGTTTAATTCCTCATTGAGTTCATGGAGCACACAGCCGGGGACACCATCAGGTCCCATGGATGCTGTGTTTTTGCTTTGGAGAGAGCAGTTCTCACTTGGGCGCTGGAGATGTTTGGGGGCTGCAATCGTTTGGTATAGATATCTCTCCTTTTGGGGAGGGGAGAAGTTTGCACTGAACCTGTCAGCCAGTATGTTGGCAATGTCTGTAGGATCAGTAATCTTCACATCATTTTGAACTAGCTCTGAGCATATCTGGGAGTTTCCTCCCAGGTTTCTAACATAGCTAAAGAAGGCCTTATGATTGTCTTTTGAGTCTTTAGCTATTTTTCTCTCGAAATTTGCTTTGGATGATTTTATGAGAGCTCTTAGTTTTTTACTTATAGTGATCAAGGGTGTCTTACCTTTTAAGGATTTTGCTCTATCTTGTAGTAGCTTCCTCCTTTTGTTGTAGAGTTTGTTTATGGCTGGGGTCCACCAGACTGGATGCTTGCCTTTGGTACAAAGAGTCTTTGTTTTGCTTGGGATTGCCTTATCCATGCAGTCCTGCAGGTGCTGGTAGAAGGCATTTGTAAGTGATTCAGCGGCTTGAGTACTGTTTTCCGCCGCTCGGGGCCTTAAAGGAGACCACACTAGTCTTTAGAAGTGTGAAGTCGGCTTTTGAGAAGTTCTTTACTGTGGTCTTTTTATTTCAGGTGGGGGTGGGATGAGGACCTCCAGCGAGATTAGTTTGTGGTCTGATCTCACCAGTGAGGGGTACACCTCCGGTGTTGAACATTGTGCTCCCATGTTCGTGATGATGAGATCAAGTATGTTATCTCCTCTTGTGGGGATGGTGACTAGTTGTTCCATGGCATTTGAGTTTATGAATTCCAGGAACTTTTGGGCTAGGGTGTTTGGGCTTGAGTAGTGTTCCCAGTCTATATTAGGGTAATTGAAGTCACCTAGTATGATGGTGTTTGGTGATACATTTATCCCTCTAGTGTTTTCAGGAAGGCCATGTGAGGTTCCTGAGTTTGTGAGGGTGGCCTGTAACATGCTACAATTTGCAGAGCAGTCTTGCCTATGGTTAATTGCACCTGGATGGTCTCCGATGCATCGTGCGTTGCCACCAGTCTTGAGGTGTGGGTGTCCTTGATGAATATGGATACCCCCTCCTTTCTTGGTATTGTCCAGATTTTGGGGCGGGCATGATATGAGGTAAAACCTGATAGCGGGGTGCTCTCAGGAGCCTTGAACCAGGTTTCTGTCACAGCACAGACATCGATGTTCTCCATACTGAGAAGGGCCTCGAGTGCGTGCATTTTGAGATTTAGACTTCTGGCATTGAGCAGCATTACCCTTAGTTTTTCTCCTTTTTTGTGTTCTAGGGTGGTAGGTTTAGAATTTGAGCCTTGCCTAAAAAAGGCACTATGGGGTGGCAAGAGCCTTTGCCAATATCCGGAATCCCAGGGGTGACAGGTGCAAGCCGTCCCTTGCGAAGCAGCGTGGCTTGTCCAGCATGTCATCCCAGGCAGACAGACACTGGATCCCCTTTGAATGACACCAGTGTTTAAGCCAATTGTTAAAGCTGATCATCTTATCTCTGTATTGTGGCATCATTCTTGGTGAAGGTAGGATACTGCTCAAGGTCAGGGTCATACCTGTCTGGGCTACATAATCAGAGAGCTCCTCAATGTCTCTTTTCATGTAGTCCAAGGAGGTGCGTCTCAGGTCGTTTACACCAGCGTGGACAATGACTGAATCATATTTGTACCTGCTGTTGAGAGACCTGAGTGCTTGCGTTATGTGGCGGATTCTAGCGCCCGACAGGCAGCTTACTGTGACCTTCTCCTTACTCAGTCTGGTGAGCGGGACGTCAGTGTGTCTGACTATGGAGTCACCAATGACTAGTGTGTCTGGCATTGTGTTTGGCCTTAAGGGCTGTGACTGTTTGACACTCTGACTGTGAGGTCTATGTGTTGCAGGTGTTGTGTTCTGAGGTGGTGGTTGTTTGGGTGTCTGCTTTGGTGGCCTCTGCTGTTTTGGTAGATTTTGGTCAGAGCCTCCGAGTATGTCTTTGTGTGTTTATGTGTATGATTTGAGGTTGTAATGGTAATATGTGAGACTGGGTCTATAGTGTGTGTGGTAACCTTCTCCTCCTGACTGGTCTTGCCAGTCCTATGTTGAGAGAGCTCAGCCTCCAGTTTGGCCGTGTAGTTGCATCTCTCGCATGTATTTGTGTTTTGTGGGAGGAGGAGAGGGTTGTCTGTGTACATGAGGCAATTGTAACATTGCCTCAATATTCCCAGGTTCACCAGCTGAGCAGGAGAGGACACTAGCAACTGATCCCTCGACATGCTAGAAGGAATAGACAAAAAACTTTAAAAAGATTCGGGGGCGTGGGTGACCGAGAAATGGGGGTTGCCTTTTGGGGTACTATCTATGACAAGAGTGCCGTATCAAGGTAATAAGTACTGTAGGAGCAAGTGCTACGTTTAACAGATAGAGAATAGTCTACTTGGAGTCAAGTAGAGATGATCTTTTAATTATAGGATACGCTGATTAGATCAGTAGTATAGTTCGAGGAAGGTAGTTTTAAGGGAAAATTTGAAGAGTGGACTTTAGGTAGCCTGAATAGTTTAAACCTGCTTAACCGGCGCTGCCCTAGTGTGCAACAGTAGCAACTCCGCGCTAAATCGGGCTAAATCGGGCTAAAGCGTGCTTTATAGCAGGGGGCTGGATAAGACAGGAAATGACCCAAATTGGCCAACAAACCACAAGTCACTGCCCTAAACCACTCCTCCGAGGACAAATGAAGGAGTTATGGAAATGACCCCTAGTGGCCAATAAAACTACAGTTTCAAGTCAGTAACCACCTCTCCGGGGGGCAGGGAAGCTGCTCAATGTTAGTCACTCCCACTGATAAACACAGAGACCCTCCTTCAGCCCAAGCAAAAATGGCCTCACAGAAACTTTCAAACAGTTCAGGAACAGCAAGCCTGTAACTGAACTTTTTTAACTCATGCATGACTATCTCTCTCTCTCACACAGCAGTGGGTAAGACCCACAGAATATTATGTGGATTTATTATTGTCTCATCTTTGCAAGAATAAGCCAGATAATAACAAAAAAATGGTGCACTTCTGCATCTGAAGTCATAACAGAAGGACTTTCTTCCAGTCATTCATTCTTTTTCCAGATATCCAGTAATTCTACACTGTATTGCAGGAAAGCCATAGCCAGTCCTGAAATTCAGTGGGCTCAAGGCATATAATGTCATCCTGAATAGCAGACCAGTGCATCTCAGGATGTACACTCAGGCTCATATTGCACATGTACCTGCATACAGTTTGGAGGATGATCCATTCACTTATGGGAAGGAAACTGGAGCTCCCAGCAAAAAAAAAAACAAATTTGGAAACAAGAACCAACAAACTTGAAGAATCTACTATGTTTAGTGTTGAAGAAAGAAAGGACAGTATGTATAAGGATGTTGGGAGAATCATGAAAGCTCAAGAGGGTACCATCTTTATAAAAACATTCTTCTACCAAACATCCGTATAAGAACACGACAACACATTTTGCAGATACACTGTGTGCAGCTTAACAGAAAAAGGGTAATGGAAAAACATTTCCCTGATAGATTATATGTTTAAAATGGTGAAGACATTCAGAAAGGCATTAGGGAGGCATAAGGTCTTTTTTTCCTTGAGGATTTAAAAATAAAAGTCTAAATGTTATGTATAATTTGCAAATTATCAAATAAGAGAGCGCACAGAGAAGGAAAGGATGGACTGACCAGGCTTTTTGGCATAAAAACAAAGCACCTATAGCTCTTCTTCTTTTCAAATAGTTTGAAGTTCTACACTGTGCAGTACTAATGAGTTTTCAGTCATGTAAAAGATATGAATTTATGTACTGTGCTGGCTGCATTGTCATCATTTTTTAAGTCATCATGCAGTGTGTGTGCGTGTGTGTGTGTGTGTGTGTGTGTGTGTGTGTGTGTGTGTGTGTGTGTGTGTGTGTGTGTGTGTGTGTGTGTGTGTGTGTCTAGAACATAACAAAATGTTCAGCAGAGTAAACAGGATGTTTGGAAATAAAAAAAGCAATGTATACATCACTTGGAAAAGTAGACATGTCAGGTGTATCATATCTACAACAATGTAAGATATTTAGATTGGAGGAGAATATGCATTTTAACTACTGGCCTACAGAAGACAGCCATGAGTATTAGTCGCCACTTGTTATTATAAACACTGCATTGTGGTAGCTTTTTACCAAGGGAGTGTCATCTCCCCTGTATGGAAGTGAGTGTGAATATCTGTAAGGGCACAAATGTAGCTGAATGGATGCATGTGTGCGCATGTGTGATTGGTCAGATTATGGGAGGAAAGAGTAGAGGAGCTGACTGGCTGTTTGTGTGTATGTGTGTGTCTTTGTGATATGCATGTTGGCAGATGGGTGAGTAGTGGAGTAAGTGTGAGCTGTTCATAGATGCTTGTTTGTGTCTATGCATGTCTCTAGGGAGTGTGTACACATGTACATGGGTACCTGCTTAAGTGTACATGTATGTCTATGGTGTGTGTGATAGGACTTTATTTTTATTAATATTTTAATTTTGCAAGAACACGTTAGTATGTCTCAGAAAGGAGAAAATGAAAAATATAATGCAATAAACTATTTTTCATACTTTGCTAATTTTCTGCAAAAGTAGATTATATGCATAAATATGGCATTAATTTCATATATAGATGTATGGCATAGTATCTATCATCCTGCAGACACTGAAAATAGGAACAAAGGCCCTTGAAAAGTATGAACATCCAGCTAAAAATCTGACCATCTAATTAGCATAAAATCTGAATTCCAAATAGCATGTAACCCTTCTCGCTTCCAGCAGGAATGTGGGATACTACTTGGAAACACATTTAAAAACAGAGAGTAAGAAAAATGTGGAAAAATATAAGCACATTATAAAATAAGACAGTGTAAAAGACTTTAAGGAACTTTATTGCAAAATTCACACACACAAGGGGGTGGAATCAATAAAGCCTACATGGAGTGATTTTCCGTGTAGGCATAGTGGCACAGAGCTTACACTCAAGCAGCTGTGTGATCCAATAAACAGAGCAGAGGAGCATGCACAAGCGTGCGGACATGGAAGTGTCTGTGGCATGCAAAACACCTCATATTTAGGTGAATTGCATGCAAATGAGGGTGCTGGAGTGATCCAGCAAGTAGATAGGCAGTCCTACAGAAGATATGTTGGTGTCCGAAGTGTACACAGAAAATTTCCATGTAAAAGAAAATAAAAATTGAACAGGGGCTATAAAAGCCCATTTAGAAGGTCAGAAATTGCATAGTAGGCACATATATGTGCAAATCTATGCTCTGTGTGTCTAAATGCAAATTAATTTAATATAATTCTTTTTAATACCCATATTACGTTTGCCCAGCAGTGCACAAATGTGCCATTACGCAAAAAAAAAATATTTAAAAGTTTAAAAACGACAAATAAGAAATATGTGAGAATAATGCATTATAGCGCTCTGCATGGAGTATGCACAATGGTAAATTTCAGTGGTTTCTAAAGAGGCAGGCCCTGGAATAGTGTAGTATCCAGGTTATGTGCATGGATCTGTATGCAAATGAGATGGGATTACTGAATACAAAAAAATTGGCTACTGTGTCCACAGATAAAAACAATGTAGCCCCAGAACCATGTTAGTGTCCTCAGAAGAGTTAGCTGACATCAAAGGGGGGTGTGTCACTATATGTTTAAGTGGATTGGAGCTGAGCTGCGCCCGTTTGCATGGCACTCCTCACAGCTAAGTGGGGGGGGGGGTTGTCCAGTGCCTGCTAAGCTTTGTTTAGCTTTGGCACGCTGATTAACTGAAAAAAAGGAAATAGCCTGTGAAAGCCAATCACGTATGAATTACTGATAATCACTGTTATACTTACACTGGGCCATTCAAATCCCTCAGTGATGTACCTTGCAGGTTGAATGCATCATAGTTAGCCAATCATACAGGCTGCACCTGCAGCAGACCACTATAAATTATGCATACACCCTGCAAGTGGATTTCTCCACCATAATCTGCACCATTGGAGTACAGATCTGGGAATTTTAACTGACAGAGTGCTAGGGGTTGCTGCTGCTCTGCTACATCTGTATGTGGTCAGTGTTGATGCTGCTGCTGACAATAGGCCTAGACTGAGAAGGAGAAGAGAGTTCAGGGATATACTGCAAGAACTCACCAAACTCTCCTGCCCTCAACTCAGACCCAGGGCGACTAGAGGGGAACCCATCTCAATAGAAAGAAAGGTATGTGTAGCCCTTAGAATACTAGCTACAGGTACTTTTCAAAGACCAACTGGGGACATGATGGGGCTTTCACAGGCATCAGCATCCAGGGTACTCTAGCAGTTCCTGGCTGCCAGGCACACCCACTCCAGTGAGCACATTTATTTACCCCGCACCCCTGAGGAGAGGGCTAGCAGTATGCGTCTCTTCTACCATGTAGCACACAAACCTAAGGTACTGGCTGCCATACACTGCACTCATGTACACATCAAAGCACCACCCTGTGAGGAGGGTAGAGTCTAAGTCAACTGCAAGGGGTATCACTTCATCAACTGCCAGGTCATGTGCAATGCCCAGGGCATTACCATGAATGTGTGTGTGCTGGCAGCTCTGGTAGTTATCATGATTCCCATATCTGGCATGCATCACAGCTGTACCAGATGTTTGCCAGGGAGGACATCCTGTATGGCTATCTACTGGGTGATGATGGCTACTCACTGGAACCGTTGATGATGACACCCATCAGAAATGCACACACACCTACTGAAGAATGTCATAATGAGGCACACGCACAAACTAGGAACATCATAGAGTGTGTGCTTAGTCTGCTCAAGTCACGGTTCCAGTGCCTCGATATATCTGGTAGAGCCCTGCAGTACTCTCCAGCAACATGTGCACAGATGTTAACAGTATGTGTCATGCTACACAATATGCTCCTGCAGATGCAGCTGTGGCAGTATCAGCACAGAGAAGGGACACACAGCCCTCCACCACTGTAAAGGTCCACACAGCTACACCCACAGGGGGACTCAGAGGAGGAACCCCCTGAGGCTGTCCCTATAGGCAGTTGTAGGAATGCCCAGTATGCCCTGGCCTTGACAAAGAGGCAATGCATATCTCATGCACTGACAAACTAGTGTCCAAGGGACTGACACCTTACTCCGACTCACATACATAGTAAAAATGATGCCAGCCATACAACACAACCTGTACCTCTCCATGTATTGGCTGTGTATGTGCATCACACAGAGTCAGCTCTGCAACACAGGTATTTCAACTGCCACATTCACAAGGTAAGTCAATCTCCTTTACAACAAATATATGGGGTACTGCACTATGGTAGCATATGTATGGACCTGCAGCATTTATGCAAGGGAATAGAGTGGGCTACTTGCAGAGAACTAACAGCTATATGGCACAACAGGTACTGTGTCCAATACTGACTGCCTCACCATTTGCAGTAGGCCACAAGGCAGCAAAACCCACTGCAGTATGCAAGAGAAATGCCAAACAGCAGGGTCATATGACAGATGCACGACTGTTAATGCTAAAGTCCCCCACCCCAACACATCAGTGTTCCCATACACCTGCAGTAACAGTATGTTTGCATGGATATATCAGCAGACCACACAATCACAGGGCTGTCCCAAACAACTTGGCTACATGACATGTACAACTGGTTTACTGTCCTTTTTGTCGTGAGATAGAGCTAATATCTGTCAGTGATGACCTCAGTTTGTAGTGAAATCTTTTGGCTAGAGGCCTATTTGCTTACTTAGTGAAAGTGAACAGAACTGGTTTTATCTGGGCAGGGCATTCCTGCAACTGTATTGTCTGGATAATAGGTTTGATTTCTGCTTTCTGTGCCTTAAATCAGATATACTTGTTACTCAAGCTGTTGGTGCGAGACTGATGTACTGCCTGCTGTGATATTTAGAAAAGATAAGAGCTTATTCTCATTTTTTGTCTGCACTTTTGATTTAATATCTCTGTAATCTGTACTGTTTTTACTGTCATTTTTGTTGTGAGATAGAGCTAATATCTGTTAGTGTTGACCACACTTTGCAGTGAAATCCTTTGTCTAGAGGGCTATCTGCTTACTTAGTGAGAGAAAGTGAACAGGACTGGTTTTATCTGGGCAGGACATTCCTGCAACTGTATTGTCTGGATAATAGGTTTTGTTTCTGCTTTCTATGCCTTAAATCAGATATACCTGTTACTCAAGCTTTGGCTGAGAGACTGACTTTCTGCTTGCTGTGATATCCAGAAAAGATGAGTTTATTCTCATTTTTCATCTGCACTTTTGATTTAATATGTCTGTAATCTGTACAACTGTTTTTATTGTCCTTTTTGTTGTGAGATAGAGCTAATATCTGTTAGTGTTGACATCCTTTTGTAGTGAAATCCTTTGTCTAGAGGCCTATCTGCTTACTTAGTGAGAGAAAGTGAACAGAACTGGTTTTATCTGGGCAGGGCATTCCTGCAAATGTATTGTCTGGATAATAGGTTTTGTTTCTGCTTTCTGTGACTTAAATCAGATATACCTGTTACTCAAGCTGTTGCTGAGAGACTGACTTACTGCCTGCTGTGATATTCAGAAAAGATAAACGTTTATTCTCATTTTTCATTTGCACTTTTGATTTAATATCTCTGTAATCCATACAACTGTTTTTCCCACCCACCCACTCTGTTCTTGTAGTGGTCTTATGTCTTGGTGGCTTTGAGTTGCCCATCCCTGGTGTAAAGTTGATACTGGACACTCCCCCCAGTCACATTACATCGGCTCGTTCTGTTGTTAATAGTGAGAGCTTGGCATATTCCCACCCCTTTAGCTTCTGCACATTGAACTGTCTCATTGTCTTCTGCCTCTTCACGTAGTACTAACAAAAAAAAAAAGTTTCCTTCCTTTCCTTGAACTAGTGTAGCCCAGATACAGATTTGCTGTATCCAGGATTTTTTGTACC
The DNA here is from genome assembly GCF_019279795.1 of Protopterus annectens. Classification (NCBI taxonomy): domain Eukaryota; kingdom Metazoa; phylum Chordata; order Ceratodontiformes; family Protopteridae; genus Protopterus; species Protopterus annectens. The sequence goes on from NC_056739.1 coordinate 1,319,957,797, forward strand.
CTTCTGAGCGGTCCTCTTTAGTTTCCCTTAGATCTGTTAGTTTTCTGCTCTCCTGCACTTTTATTAGCATATTAGTCTAGCACTTTAAACAATTCCCAATGCCAGAAAGTCTGCTCTTCAAATTTTGTCTTAGAACTAGCTGGTTTCTCAGTAGTAGCACAAAATCTGAATCCCTGTAGCACTTGCTCTAAAACCTGCTGGAAAGCACTAGGAAGCCTTAAACTAATACAAGCACTCAATTCTCCTTGTTAATAAGGAGAAATTAATCATAGGCATGAAACAACCTATAATTGCAAAGTACCTTGCCAAGGTAAGGAAAAACAGTTACAAAAGAAGCACAGAATCAGGCATGTCCAAGGGTCAACTTCCGTTGATTTCTCCTGCCCACTTAGTGAATCTGGGCATACTGGGGCAATGCAGCAATTGCCTCATGTACACAGACAGCCCTCTCCTCCTACCACCCAACACTACAACCTGCGAGAGATGCACTTACATAGCCAAACTAGAAGCAAAGCTCTCTTCAGCCAAGATTGTGTTAGACAGTCAAGAGGAGAAGATTAACACCTGCACTACACCTCAAGCAACACATAGCCCTTCAAAACTCACGCCATCAACATCCGCACATAGTAACACTAAATGCACTTATGCGAAGGCCCTTAACATTAACCTGCCCAAGCAACAAGGACCTCCAAAGCTGAGACGCAAACAAACACCAATCACAATCAAAATGACACATAGCGCAAAACACCAATGTGCCACCAAACAACAGCCCCTAAGGAAAGACAATGTACCCAATACTTTAGTCATAGGTAACTCTATAGTCAGGCACACTGATGTCACACTCACCAGGCTGAGCAAGGAGAAAATTACTGTCAGCTTCCTGTCAGGTGCCAGGATCCACCACATAACACATGCACTCAAGTCACTCCACAACAAGTACAAATGCAACTCTGTCATTGTCCATATTGGAGTGAATGACTTGAGACGTACCTCCCTGGACTACATGAAAAGAGACATGGAAGAGCTCTCGGATCATGTGGCCCAGGCATGTATGACCCTAGCCCTGAGCAGCATCCTGCCTTCGCCCAGAATTATGCCACAGTATAAGGACAAAATGATTGACTTCAACAATTGGCTAAGTTTCTGGTGTCATTCAAATGGGATCCAGTATCTGTCTGCCTGTGATGACATGATCGACAAACCACAATGGTTTGCCAGAGATGGTCAGTACCTGTCACCCCTGGGATTCACGTTACTGGCTAAGGCTCTTGCCACCCCTATAGTGCTTTTTTTAGGCAAGGCTAAAAGGACAAAACCACCAATGTAAACAGATATAAGCATGCAAAATCTGAAGGTCATGCCACTCAATGCTAGAAGTCTAAACCTCAAAATGCACTCTCTCAAGGCACTCCTAAAAATGGAGAACATTGATATCTGTGCAGTAACTGAGACCTGATTCAAGGCTCCAGAGAGCACCCCTGCAATACCAGGCTACAACTCTTAACACACTTTTTGGCCACCAAACCAGGACCGAAGCACTAAAGGTGGAGGAGTGTCCATATTCACCAAGGATATTCACACTTCCAGGCTAGTTGCCCAACACAGTGCATCTGAAATTCTACAGGTGCAACTAACACTAGGTAAGACTGCAATCCAAATTGTAGCTTGCTACAGATCCTCCACCAAGATTCTCACTACACCATTCTAAACATACTAGAAAATGTTAAGATACAAACACCCTAATACTGGGTGATTTCAACTACCCTGCCATTAATTGAGAAAACTACTCGAGTACCAACACATTTGCCCAGCGGTTCTTGGAATTCATAAATTCCAATGCCCTGGGCCAACTAATCCATAGTCCCACAAGGGGCTCAAATATACTAGACCTGGTTGTTACCAACATGAGAGATCGATGCTCCACACCAGTGGTCATCCCCTCATTGGTCAGGTCTGACCATAAGCTAATCACCCTTGACATCCACATCCCACCCCCATCGCCCAGTAGGGAAACATCCATAAAAAACTTCTCCAAGGCCAACTTCATGCTATTCAAGTGAGAAGTGACAAACTTCATGACACCCATGCAGACAGGAACTGAAAGTTTGACTGCTGAATCCTACACTAAGGCACTGTACGAGCACATCCACTCATTCATGAATCATGCCATTCCAAACAGAACCAAGACAGTCTCCTCCAAAAAATGGAACCCAGTCTGTTGGTCCCCTGCCATAAACAAATGATACAACAGAAGGAAGAAACTGTTGCAGAAAAGAGGAAAATCCCAGGATGCAAAAAACTCCCTTACCAGCCTCAGTAAGAAGTTGAGATCCCTCATAAAAACTCCAAGCTAGTTATGAAAATCAAATTGCCAAAGATTCCAAGGACAACCACAAGGCATTCTATAGTTAGGTCACGAATCTAAATGGCAATGCTCAGATCTGCTCTGAGCTACAACAGAATGGCATTAAATATACTGATCCCAAGGATATTGCTAATATAGTGGAAGATCGATTCAGTGCCAACTTCACCCCTCTCTCACCCCCTAGAGGGCCCATCTCAATACCAAAAGATTGCCAAATTCCGGTAATCACGATCACACTGGTAAAAAACACACTCTCTAAAGCTAAGACTACAGTATCCATGGGACCAGATGACATCCCGTGCTGTGTACTACATGAACTATAAAAAGAACTGGCGCCTCACCTAAGTGTCATGTTTAATCATAGCCTCACCTCAGGCTTCATGCCCAATGAATGGCGCACAGCTACAGTTATCCTACTCCACAAGAGGGGATCCAGCTTGGATCCCAGAAACTATCGTCCCATCAGTCTGATGAGTCTGATCTGCAAAGCCATGAAATGCATTCTTGTGCAACTTATAAATAAAGCCATTGGCAACCTTCAAACACTGGACCCCACCCAGTTTGGTTTCGTAAAGGGACGATCTTGTCTCCTCAACCTGATTGACTTCTTCAACTCAGTCTCCAGAGGCATGGATGAGGGTAAGGCAGTCCACACAGCCTATCTGGACCTCGCCAAGGCCTTCAACACCATCCCCCAGTCTGGAATCATAGATAAGCTTACTAAACTGGGCATTAATCCCTATGTCACTCGATGGGTTGCCAACTGGCTTACTGACAGAACCCACACTGTAAAAGTAGCCAACTCAAAATCCAGCTCCAGACAAGTGACAAGCGGAGTACCTCAGGGTTCAGTCCTGGGACTGCTCTTGTTTGAAATCTACTCCTCTGAAGTACAGGCCAACACTAAGGGACTCTGGCTAACAAAGTTTGCAGATGACTGCAATCTGGGAGCCATTACTGAATCCCCAAATGATGTGGATATTCTACAAAAAGGCCTTACAGAAACAGATGCTTGGTGCCAGAGCCATGGGCTCAAGCTCAATGCCAAGAAATGTACAGTTATTCCCTTTGGGAAAAAACATGTACCCATGAATTACCACATAAGTACCACATAAGTAGCAGTACACTAAACACTGGAAGTGTGATAAGGGACTTAGGGACACAGGTGGACAGTGGTCTCACCTTCGATAAACACATAGCCACAACAGTCAGGAAATCCTTCTATGTGGCACACCTCATCTTTAAGGGCTTTTCATCCAGAAAAAAGGAGGTAATTGTCCCACTGTACTCATCCCTCATTAGACACATTATAGAGTATAACACTTTGTTTGGTATGTACCTTACAAGACATCTGCAACAACTGGAAAGGCCAGAGAAATACCTCACTAAAAGAATCACAGGCCTAAAGCAGATGCTGACCATCTAAAAAAAACTCCAGCTATACTCTGTCACATATCGCCTATCTCTGCTTAACATACAAGACTATGTCAAACCCAGTGCTGTTGGACATGCTACACTTAAAGAAATCCCAATCCCTCAGAGCCACATGCTCCAGGGATATAAACCTGGTCATTACAATGAACAAAACATGCTGGAGGGATAGGTTCCTGACCCAGAGACTCTCCATACTCTAGAATAGACTGCCCATACATGTCAAGCTGAGCACCTCTTTGGCCGTCTTCAAAAGGAACCTTGATGATTGAATGGGAGATAGGAAATTCACCCCAGGGATTACATCAGTCGCCCTGCTAGACAGTGTACCAGGGAAGTAAATATTCTGGGAAGAAATAGCCAGGGAATTGTTATGACTAGGCTTGTATAGGCCCTAGGGCCGATAGCCTAATACCAACCTATGAACCTATGAACCTATGAAAATAAAAGTCATAGAAATGAGCAAACCAAACCACTTTAATCAAGAAACCAGTAAGCGGTTAGACAAAAACGCTTACCGGTTTCTTGATTAAAGTCATTTGGTTTGCTCTTTTCTATGCCTTTTATTTTATTTACAGTTTATTAGTGTGTTTTTTTTTACCTTTGGATTACTGTAACCTGGCTACATGCTCTAATTTCCACACAATATGCAGGGGTCAAAGTGTTATATCTGCTGTTGATAGTGTTCTGGTGATTGATGTGGCTCAGTTGGCTAAGTACAGTGACATGGTTGATGATGTTCATGGTTCGAAACCGGCTGCACCTACAACTTTTGCATGTGAGCTACTCCTATGTTAGGAGTCCCACAGACTGTCAATATGCACAAATCTGTTACTGCAAGACTGCTGGACAAAGACAGAGACCAAGGAGGGACAGAGGCCCAAACCTACAGACATTATACATGTTCTGAGTAACTTAGAAGGTGGCTAGTATAACAGCAAGTTGCAACACGTCAGAATAGCAGCAGGATGTAAAGGACATCACTTAACTGTGTCAGTACTTACAACAATTCAGTGGGCTCCATTTAGTAGCATAGTACCAGAAAACACAACTGTATGAAGAACAGAGCAGACAGGTCTACTTTGATTCACTGAAAACTCATTTCACTGAATTTCAAAACACACACCAAATTGCTAAAATCTCAAATCATTGAAAACTCATTTCACTGAATCACATTTCACTGAATGTAAGTACTGCTGGGCAAATAAAACATATAAGCCCTTTTCCCCACTGAAGTGCAGTCCTGGAGTTAGTATATATAGTTAGAGGGGTGTGGGGGCACTTTTGGTTTTATATTGTTAGCTTTCAGTGAAATGAGATTCATAAATATAAAAGCTAAGTAGGTAGGGGGCTACACCCGCCACACACCAACTATATATATACTAACTCCAGGATCACACCACAGTGAGGAAAAGGGCATATACATTTTATTTGCCTAACAGTACTTACATTCAGTGAGATGTGATTCAGTGAAATGAGTTTTCAGTGATTTGAGCTTTCAGTGATTTTTTGAGGGTGAATTGAAATTCACTGAAATGAGTTTTCAGTGAATCAAAGTAGACCCGAGCAGACATATGGGGTGGAATGCTGGACAGCCTACTAAGACATGCACAGTGAGAGGTGTGAAAACTATCACTCTGTGTGTAGTGTGACATCATGTACCCCAGTCACATCATATCTACAACCACTTACGGCAGAAAATCTGGACAAAGCCATGAACAGTAGTGGGAGAAAGGCCCAGATATAAGGAGAAGGTTTAACTACTGGCCAGACAAATGTAGAATGTGCAAAGAATAACAGGTCGTGCAGTAGGATGGGTTTCCTGGTGTGTACAGAGTCACTAACTCAAATGTCTGGCATCTATAATGATTTTCCACTGAAGTACTGGAAAATCACAATACTACGTAAAATGTGCCATACATATGATGCAACACTTTGTACAGTCTATTACAATCTGTACAGTTGATAGGTATGCATCATATAATACGTTCAGCACACAGCCAGGCAATCCCTTGGTCAAAATATCAGGGAGGTGCTGAACTGTTGAATCAAGTACACCAACCAATTGGCTGCAGCACACAAATTCCTGGACAGGAGTACAGGTAGGTTTGACCTGGAGTCACCTTGTAAGTACTGACAGTCACACTGGGCATGCTCCTACACTTAGCTAACACACAGCTACACCTAAGTTGATATCCCTGTTTTATATATATATATATATATATATATATATATATATATATATATATATATATAGGTCTACCTGAAAACGCCGAAAGTGCACAACGGCGATGACAAGAACACCGACACTGGAAGATCGACAATGGAGAAGACCGACAGTTGAGAATCCCGATGCTGAGAACACCGACATGTTAAGGTAAGTGTGCAATAGGGACGGACGTTAGGGTCATGGTGTGGGTAAGGTAAGTGTATGATAGTGACGGATGTTAGGGTAGGGTGTGGGTCAGGTAAGTGTGCGATAGTGACGGACCTTAGGGTTAGGATTTGGGTTAAGGTTAGTGCATAGATAGTTGTGTATGTAATGTTTAGTGTAGGTTTGTAAGGCTTTTGGTGTGCTTTTGTTGTGTGTGTTTTTCGGGAAAGGTATTTGTTTTGTTGATTGTCGGGACTTTGGTTTGTCGGGCATGTGAAGTTTCGTGTTTTTGAACTTTCTTTTTTTGTCATTTTTTTCGTGTCGGTTATTTCGATGTCAGTGTTTTGGCGTGTCGGTGTTATCAGGTAGACCCATATATATATATATATATATATATATATATATATATATATATATATATATATATATATATATATGGATTCACTTTATAATCTCAAAATACTGAAATCTCGAATTTCAGTATCTCGAGACTATAAAGCTGAACATTCACAATATCGAAATCCCAAAAGAGCAAAATTCAAAATCGCCCTTTTAAATACACCCTGCACCACACAAAAAAACATACATACACCTTCCTCCCCACACTGCAACAAACTAACAAAACACACACAAACACAACAACACAAATACACACACCTACCCCCCTGCTACTTATATATACTAACTCCGAGGTCGCACTAACAAGACAAAGGCACTAAACCCACCACTACATATTCTATATTCCCCTTGCACAAACACACACCACATACATACAAACACCACCACTCTCAACATTTGCACACTCACAGTCTTACCTACCTACCCTAGCCTACACCAAAAACTTCCCAACACACTCACATACACTCAAATCCCTACCCAAACCCTTAAAAAAACAGCACTTACTTGAATCTCCACATATATCCACACAACCGCAGGCAAACCATATCCCACAGCACACCGCATCTCACAAACACAGCAAATCCCACATACCACGCCACCACAACTGCAAATTTGACACTTTGAATTCGATCAAGTGTAGTTTTGCTGAACTGCACTTTCGGCATTTTCGTCTCGGTATAATGAAATTTGAGATTTCAGTATTTTGAGATAGTAAAGTGCTTCCATATATGCTGGGGTTATCTGCAACTACACACACAACAATTGTCTGATGGTAAACACCAAGGCTGCATAACGAAATAATCCACCAACCACAGAACCCTATGCTGTGGAATGTCACCCTGTAGGCAGACAATAGTGAACAGATGGAATGTGCAAAAGTTTCATTGCAGGACATGGACAGGACATATTGTCACAGGCCAATTGTCCACCTAGCAAATTATAACCAGCCAGAAATTGCAATATCGTGCACTGTACACACATTGCAGGGGTATTAACATGTACCCCACTGCTACGACAGTAGATACAATAACAGCATAAAGCAGGTTCACTCTGCAGGCCACACATGTTGTGTAATACAAGGCCAGTTTGCATAGCCCACAAGTACTGTTGCTGCAGCCACATGTACACCAGATGTAACCAGTGGCGCATGCAATAAGTACTGTGAGCTATTGTATGCAATAATAGGTAGATAGGTGTTCTAATCTCACATCAGACACCTTTTGTGTGTGTGCAGATATTTCCCTTACAGCAGCACAGACATCCCCATCAGGCCTATGTCTGTGCAATGGTTAATTATTTTATGGCCCTGTGACTAACATCCTCCTCAACATTGGTCTCCCTGTCAATACTTGCTGATATCATCCACCTTAACAGCTCAAAACAGATAAGCTCTGTGGTACATGCACTAAGTACATAGTGCTCTAGTTTATACTAATAGATAGGTAGGGGTTCTAATCTCAATAAAGGCAACTCTGTGTGTGTGTGAGTGTACAAATATATTCTCAAGAAGCAGTACACATATGGCCATATAGGTGTGCAATTGTCATGCATTTTACTGCCCTGTCACTAGCTGCAAGCCCTAAATAGCCCACATCTACCTAGGCATAAATGCTATCTGCCACCACCTACATGTGTATGTACAGAACACCCAGGTGACACATAACACCTGCTACCCTTGATATGTGTCACCCAGGTGGCACATATCAAGTGTAGCAAGCGTTGCCACAGGGTATGCATGCATGATTACACTGTCTGCCCCCATTTTCCCTGACACACTGTTCTATAGATATACACCTAGGTAACCACGCATGTATACAGCCATACCTTGCTGATTTCATATGTCTGCTGTGCTGCCATACCATCCTGTGCCACCTTATTGCCACCAAATCTCCATAGCTTAGCCAGTAAGACCCCTGGAACAACACATACACAGTTCTGTGAGACACCTGTCATTCCGCAACACTACTGCCAATCTAACATCATGCAATAAAGGTACACAAAGTTTGATATGTACTCATGACACATGCCAGCATACAGCACCTGTCATTGCATAACACTACGGCAAAACAAAACTACATGTACTGTATTATAGTCACCCTGTGCATCAGACACATATTTACATGTCCCTGCATCAATGGTGTGGATGGCAGAGATGTGGCACAGTTATCATCACATGCGCAGGGTGTGGTGTGGGGTGCCAGAGGCCTAAGCTGTGCCAAACAGTTGGCAGCATTTGTGTGAGTCAGGAAAAGGTGCTGTCTAGCTGGGAAATGGAGAGGTGTTGTGTGTGTCTGTTGGTGACCTGCATATGACAGTGATGATTGAGTGTGTGTGTGTGTGTGTGTGTGTGTGTGTGTGTGTGTGTGTGTGTGTGTGTGTGTGTGTGTGTGTACACAGTCAGGCCCAGTGCTACCCTACACATGTGTATGTTGTACAGCTGTGGACCATACATCACAGAGTGGACAGTTCACCATCTCCAGCCATGAACACGGGAACTGGCTCTGCCAGTAGTGGCACTGGCACCACCATGCCCAGGGTCAGATGAAGTGCTAGTAGCTGATGGTGACTGGTGTCTTCTGGGACCCTGTCTCCCACGGGACCAGCCAGAACCATGTGCCCATGGCCTGCCACATTATGGTGTGGACAGCACACTCCCTTCTCTAGTGCTGAAGGTACTGCCACTACAGGAACATGAGTGTGGACAGCCATGCGGACTCTCAGCAGATGGTGTTGTTGACCTACATCCATGTGTCCGATGCCTGACACCAACCAGATGTTGCAGCACAGACAACATGTTGTCAAGACTGACAATGTCTCACCCAACCATCTGTCCACTACATCAGTGAAATAATCCATGGCATCAACAATGTGGTGGAGGGAGTCACGGATGTCAGACTGTGCTGCTTTCATAATCCTGAGCATCTGTCTGGTGTTGCATTCGGAACTTGCCTGTGCCTCCATGACAGACCGAAACATACGTCGAGTAACCCATGATGTGACACCTGTGACAGGTGGTGGATGGGCAGAGTCCTCCTTCGAACACCCCTGTCCCTCTGGCTGTGGCCAGTGTCTACACTCACTGATGCCATATTTGCCATACTCTCCTGTTTAATGTTGCCACACTCTGGCTGTCCAATATCTGTGGCCTCAGGGGACAGGGTGTTTGTGGGCATGCTGACTGTGTGCGGGCACAATGAGGAATTAAGTCGTATGTCAACCTGTGGGACAGATTCAGCCCCCAACAACACCACCTTTGCCTCAGTATGGCCACCATCATCATCAGAGTCTGATGAGACACTGACATCAGGTTGTGAGGGGGACAGACTCCAACCCCCATGTTCACCTGTGAGGAGAAAGACAAAATAAGTACATTACTACCTGCACTATTATGTATGGTAATCCACACACACACACATACAGCTGAGGGGCCACAACTGTATTACACATACCCCATCTTATTTCTAACCCCATGCATAACACACAGACTACAACATACAAAGACAAGACAGGCCCTTATAACATGCACTGCAGCTACGTCCAGTTAATGTTGCCAGTACTATACACCTTTGAGATAAGCAATATGTCAGTGTATCTGATAGACCTACACCTAAAACACAGTGCACCCATCTTGAGCATACTATGCTAGTTATAGTATCATTGCCTCAAGTATGTACCATCTCCAAATTGTGTGAACAGGCATCTGTGAGTGCTGCCTGCATAGCAGATTGCATTGAACTTAAGTGCAAATATGTTACAGCTCCTGCAAATACACAACTGTGAGTACCCATACAATGCAATTCAGTTAACCTCTCCAAAATAGAACATGCAAGTATTGTACTTTGGCTAAGCAAAATAGTTGTGCCGAGGTCAAAATGGCAGCCCTTAACATTCTTAGGGTATATATGATCTGAAAGACAACAGTATCACACTTACCAGGTACAAGACCTTGGACTCCAGCCATGCCTGACATACCTATGGAACCATGTGAAGGAGAGGTATTGTCAGCAATACCAAATGTGACATTGTTACAGGGCAATATGTGTGTATGCCAACATGTACAGTAGCTAACGTGATACTGCCTACATTGCTGACATTTGTGCACAACTGTGCATTAACCCCCCCCCCCCCCAAAGCAGATAGACTTGACATCTGTGTACTGGTAGGCAGAGGCTGCCACAATGACTGATACAGTATTACAGTGATGTACAACACAGGAAGCCTATCTGGATGCTCCTCTGATGTGGATGCTGTGGCACCCACCTCCACGATGTATAGGGTGATAGATGGTTGGGAGCCAGTGGATGAACCCAGGTTTGCCAGGAATCTCTCTGTGGCTGAGGGTGGTCATTTTCCTGCAGGCCCTCCACCTGTGGCAGCACAGTCCTTGGCCACAGTAGCAGTCCTTTGCAATGCAGCATTGACCATATATGTTCCCTGGTATCGGACCTGCTCATAGGTTCTGTCCTGTAGCCCTATTTGGTTGACTGCTATGATAAGGTCAGCCAACAGTGCTGCACATTGTTCATGATGCTAGCAACTCCTGGACAGCAGAATATTATGATGCTTTCTGAGACCATCCAGGATAACATTGTTTTCAGCATCTGAAAATGGTGGGTGCCTCCTTCAATATAGCCCTCCTGAAAGAGATCAAGAGGGGAACACATCATAGGACCAGATATATAGATATCCACTGTGTACAGACCGTGCACAACCAAAATGGCCTGCACTATGACAGCTGTTTAATCATAGTCTTACCTCTGGATACGTACCCAGGGAGTGGTGCACTGCAACTGTGGTCCCACTTCACAAAGGCGGTGCCTCCACCGACCCTGGAAATTACCGGCCCATTAGCTTGACAAGCCTTATCTGCAAAGCCATGGAGAGGATCATAATGGACCTCATAAATAAAGACATAGGGAATTTGCAGACTTTGGATCCATCCCAGTTTGGCTTTGTCAAAGGCAGATCATGCCTTCTAAACTTGGTTGACTTTTTCGAAACAGTCACCAAAGCCATTGATGAGGGAAAGGCAGTCCATACAGCCTACCTCGATCTGGCGAAGGCCTTTGATACAATACCCCACTCGGGTATCATTGAAAAACTCATCAGCTTAAATGTTAACCCATACATCACAAGATGGGTTGCAAACTGGCTGAGTGACAGAACCCACAGGGTCAGAGTTGCTGGCGCCATGTCAGACTCAAAGCCTGTCACAAGTGGTGTACCACAGGGCTCAGTCCTGGGCCCACTCTTGTTTGGCATCTACTTTTCCAGTACAAGCAAACACAGGAGGGTTATGGCTGACAAAGTTTGCAGATGACTGCAAACTGGGCGCCATAGTAGAAAACACATCTGACACAGATATCCTTCAGAAGGGTCTCACAGAAACGGATAACTGGTGCCAGAGCCATGGCCTAAAGTTAAATGCCAAAAATGCATAGTCATACCCTTCGGGAAAAACAAGGTTACCCCTAGCTACCAAATAGGTGGCAATCCACTGAGTACAGAAGAAGTTATCAGGGACCTGGGGACCCAGGTTGATAGTAGTCTGTCATTCGACACCCATGTAGCTAAAGTAGTTAGGAAGACCTTCTACATTGCCCACCTTATCATGAAGGGATTCTCATCTAGATCAAGGGAGGTCATAGTCTCCCTATACTCATCACTCATCAGACCAATGATTGAGTACAATGCCCCATTCGGAATGTATCTGACCCGACACTTGCAGCAGCTGGAGAGGCCACAAAAGTTCCTCACCAAAAGGATAAAGGGTCTCAAACATCTGTCCTATGCTGCCCGACTGAAAGAACTCCAGCTCTATTCTGTCGCCTACCGCTTGCTCAGAGGTGACCTTTGCCTAACATACAAGGCCATGTCAAACCCAGATTTGATGAATATGCTTCACCTCAAAAAATCTAGATCCGTCAGAGCCACAAGGGCGGGAGACTTAAACCTCGACACGGCTATTAATAGGACGTGCTGGAGGGATAGATTCATCACCCAAAGACTCCCTATGCTGTGGAATAAAATCCCGGTATATGTGAGGCAGAGCACCTCGCTGGCCTTGTTCAAGAGAAATCTTGACCAATGGATGGGAGATCGCAGATATACCCCAGGGATTACCTCAGTGTCACTGCTCAACAGAGGCACAGCAAAATAACGGGTATAGTTCCCCATACTAAAGGGGTGGCGTAAGCCACAAAACTATGGGCTAGGCTTGTAAATGCCCTCGGGCAGATAGCCTAGTATGAACCTATGAACCTATGAACTATCCACTGCTACCTCTCACATCATACTCCGCAGTCTATCAGCACACTACGCATGCATCTATCACCAACATAGTAGCAATACCGCTATGTCCCTGTGCGCCTTGACAGTGTGTGCTGCATGTCTCCACAGCCATCAATACCATCTACTGTGGTGTGTCCGCTATGGGCATAGTCCCAACTACTATGTCATACAGCCACTGTCAGACACATAGGTGTTTGTTATTACATGTATATGGGGACAGTCCAGCAACACCAGTGTGCCACAATGACAGACAGCAATGCAAACCTGTTGTAGTATATCTTCCCTGTAGGCATCATACCTGTCCAGTGAACAGATGTTTGTGGCATGTGTACATGTGCCTGATATATGTGGTCCTGTTGCCACAAACATGTGGATGTCTGGAAAATGGTTGGCCAATAATTGCTGGTTGTTGTCAGCATATAAAGAATCTGGCTGTCACATACCAGAACCCCCAGAAAAAGCTTATGCTACAGTAATATCTGTTACTCTATCCAATATGTACACTCTGTTACTGAGGTTGGCCTGTGTCCCCCACTAATAATGGCTTCGACCAGAATTCCTGTTGTAGGGTGTTGCCAGGTATGTTATCCATAGCTGTCAAGTGGTGAGATATGAATGTTGACAAAACAGTGACCTAGCCAGAGTACATCAGGGACATTCAGGGATACCTTTACAATGTCTGAACTATTCCTGTGTGACATTCACAGACTGAGAGGAGCTGAATGACAGTACATCATGTGATATGACAGCTGTGTCCACCCTTACATACTGACAATATGTGCAACTCACAATCCAGTAGCTTTCCTACAGGTGACGACTATTGTAGGAGGGTTTGAGAGGGCCAGATGTGTGATTTCATTCACAGCTGGCACAGTTCAGAGGCATGCCTGCTGCTGTTGGACAGCAGAGTATCACCAACATATCACTCCCAGAGATTTACCACAGGCCTACTGTTGTAATCCCTATTCCCCATAACTGCATCGTCCCATCTGTGTCCCATTATATAGGGACATGTATGACATACGTGGTAGAGTTATGCAATCTGTATCTGAATAAATCCTCTTGAAAACAGCTTGCTAACTCGTACTTTGTCTTGGTAAAGCAACTTACAGAGCTGTTTCCCATAGGCAGTTGCTTGACTTTTGTAGGTCATGCTCATTAACAGGTAATTGCCTGTGCAATAATCCATGGCTCAGACTTGCTAATTGCATCCAACACAGCTGGGTTGCACTTTCATCAGCCAATGACATGGCACCACAGTGCAATATTTAATGCTTTTGTGTAGGCCTTGGCCCCTATCTTATTCTTTTAGATGGACATTAGTGAGGTGTGGAGACTACAGCATCGTAGAGGGTAGGTACAAATGCTGTCTACTGTTGAGATTTATGAGCTATGTCCACAGTTTTGCATACTATGTTTGGCCATTGTCAAATGACATTGTGATTATCTGTCAGGTCAGTGTTAAACATTGTGGGATGAGCTCAGTAAGGGGGAAGAGACATTTGAGTGTCAGACGTCATACCCATCAGAATATTCATGCTGCTGCCATAGCCACTAGTCTATCAGCTCACTATGTTTGTAGGGCAAACTGTGAAACATGTCCCTGTCACTAGACCTTTGCCACCCCTTTTATGAATGGGTGTTGTCTGGATCCCTTTTTCTAGGAGGTTGTGAGGTATGGTAGGTCTGTAGCAAGTAGCTTAACATACAGCTGCATATGTTACAGGCTGCAGCTGCTACTGCAGCCTAGGACACATGAGGGGAGTGTGGACACATTGTAGGACAGTAAGGTATATGTGTCAATGAGGGAGCAGTGTCAGCTCTGTCATTACAGCAGAGCCAGGGTGAGGGTACCCATAACAGTCCAGTTGAGGCACGGGCTTAAGGTTCATCTGTTATGTAACAGTGCCAATCAGAAAGTAGTAGGTGACATATAGGTAGGCTATATGAATATGTGCAGTGTGTCCCTACCTACAGGCCTTTGACTTGCAAACATGAGTAGCAGATAATTCAATAGCAGCAACCTGTTTTGGTTAAAATTGCATTCCGTCATTATTTTCTGTATTCACAAGAATGTAATTGAAGTGCAACACACTGGATTTGAACCTTGGACTGTGAGTGGCAAAATGTACTGTATGCAAGGCATTTAACAGACTGAGCTACTAAGTCAGTGCTGCAGAAGGTGTGTTTGCAAGATATATGTGCATGCATACAGTCTGTGACACAGGATTTGCATTAGCATGTGTTTTCTGAAGGGTATGAAGTGTGACACTCAAATGTCTGTCATGATTTTCTAACATCAATATTTCATGACTTTTTAGTACTTTACCAGACACATAGTGTTTTGAGACCATGCCAAAACTAGGGGGAATAACTGTGGACATTCTGCAACAGTCTGTACAGTTGACAGATATACCTGCTAACCCAGGCCTCACGTACATCATGATTATTTATTTGACTGTGTACTGTGTAAGTGTCTGCATCACAGTCACAAGTACACTCCCATTTTTCCCATTCCATGTGGTTACAGTGTGTCAGTGGCAATCAGTATATGTTGGTGGAAACACATTCTTTAATTTAAAGCTGAGTGGCCTAGTGGGCTAATGCACTGTGTTGAAGTTGACAGGAGCCATGGTTCAAGATATGGGATGGGAGATTATTTTGCAGATGTGCCTAATACTGTGGGAAACACATAATATGATTAAGGCACTTTTAAGCAGTTTTAAGTGGGTTTGCACAGGTTTGTGCAGAGCTCCACTTAGCTCCGCTTAAACCAGCACTAAAAATAAAAAAAAAATGAAAAAGTGGGTGATAGGAAAGTTGTGAAATGGGGGCAAGCTGGGGGTAAAACATACTGAAAGGCAGGTAGGGTTGTGCAGGAAGGGCGTAAGAAAGTACCATAACTTTCCATTTCATCTACAGCAACAGCTGTGCAGGTTTTACAGAATTTGGAGTTTGGAGACTCATACCCCAAAGAGAGAGGTGTGAGGGCAACATAAATGTGTTCATTAATTAATGTAATAATTAGTTGTGTCCAGTGGACATGTGTCTGAAATGGAGAGCTTTGTATGGGGTGATATTTTTTATGGGACAGGAGCCATTTTGCTTTTTTAAGGAGGGAGTGGAATGTTGGGGAAGGGATACAGGCACATGTGGGGAGGTAGGTTGGGTAGAAGAGGTTGCATTTGTGGACAGA
>NC_056739.1:1319978852-1320003852 GCF_019279795.1 Protopterus annectens
TACATACAATAACAAATAGGATAATTTTTTATTTGATTGTACAGTAGCTTTCGGTAGCAGTTGTTTTGTAGTCGGTAGTAGCATCAGATGAGTGAAGTACCCAGGGGTCATTGATGGTTTATTTTCATTTTTATTTTTATACTGATTTATTGCATTCATTGCATGATGTGATATTAAAATTCCATTGTTTACATTCATTAAATTTAACAGCATGCTGGCTCATCAAATAAGTAACATCTACTATTTTTATATGTTTTTAATCAACTTGGTTCTTTTTCTAATTAATATAATGTTTTTGAGGTGTTTTTATATGTATTCAATGATATTTTGTATATTCTTCTATAGATAAGATGTGTGGGTATTTAAAGGGTAGTGATCGAGTGACGTTGTTTCCGCTTTTATTTCCCTTAGGAGTTTTCTGAGGAAGTTGGTGTATTGTAACCGACGAAAAGCTTGGGAGAAGCTTAAACCTAATAAATTTTGTTCGTTTTACATTTTGGCGACTTGGAGTTTTATTTTGGTGTTCTCGAGGGACGGAGGAGTTTCGTGCATCTCATCTGTTTTACAGTGAGTCTACATTTCATTGGTTGATCTAAAACACTAATTATCTAACACAACTGATGTAAACATATTTCACCTAGCCCAGCATAACACACATAAGAAGGCAGGAAAAAAAGAACAAAAAAAATGTTTCCTAATGGGTGAGCTAACCCCCCCTCCATCCCACCCGATTGTGCGAGGCTTTGTCCTGACATTCCACCAAAATTATATAGCACATCTCCACTGTCGCACTACACTGGAAGAAAGGGAAAATCACCTAGCAGTGCACCATCAGGTCACACAATCTAGCACACTGTGATAAAACATACTGCAATATTACTTGTAAGAAAGCTAAACTGATCAAAAAAACATAAACGTTCCTTGTAATAAGAGTTATGACGCTCATTGGAGCATATCTGATTAGATCACTTGTATTGACCACCTGTGACAAGAGAAAGAGATAAGACTGCTGAAATGGAAACCACACACACACACACACACACACACACACACACACACATATATATATATATATATATATATATATGTATATATATATATATATATATATATATATATATATATATATATATATATATAAAATTATGGGTGTATGACATTTCAGAGAAATGTCACAACACCAAACCACAAAAGATGGAAAAGAAAAAGAAAATAAGAAAGCATCTGCACAACTTCTGCTTAATTTAATTTTCCCACTCCCACTGTACCTCAGTCTTGTTTAGGAACCCCGATAAAGTTCAATCAGCAGATTTTTCAGTCAACATTTTGATGTTGTGTCTGTATCCCATATATACGGCATCATCAAGTGCTAGGGTAGTGTTTTATGTCAAATGTATGTATATACACATAGTCAAGATGTTGAGGTATGTTTTGCAGAGATAGGTGAGTGAGGTTTAGAAGAGTGAAAGTGTCTGTGTGTATGAGTGTTAGGGTTAAGATTGGAGATAGCTGAAGGGATGGGTTTTGTATGTTTGTGTGCAAGTGTATGAGTGTGTGTATTTATGGATTGTGGTTAGGTAAGGGGATAGATGTAGTATTCATAGTCTGTGTTTTCAGATGTTTTTGTGTGTGTGTCTTGTGTAGTGGCAGTGTTATGGTGAGCATTTTTTTAAGGTAAGTTGTAGGGTTAGGGTTCAGTAAATGGGCAGAGTTAGGGTTATCACCCATTACTAATATGGTGTAGGTGTGCAGACCCCACAGAGAAAGAATGTAGAAAATATATATCCAAACTTTTTGGCTATTAGGGCCACATCTCAAAAGCCTTAGAAATCCCATAATGAGTTAACTTTTATTCCCTTGGTCATAAATGAATATATATATCTATATATATATATATATATATATATATATATATATATATATATATATATATATATAAAACAAACAAACCAGGTTAGTCTCATTATTTTTGAGGCATCTTTTCAGGGGGGACCTGAGGTATTTAAGCAAATTTGTCCAAAGCATCTGGGAACTTTTAGTCTTTGGAGTCAACAGATGGTGCTGATTGGCTCCTACAACAGCAAGGAAGAGGCCTAAGGAGACCAGCAGCATGGAAAAGGAGAGAAAAGCTATCGAGAGTTTAGAGGTGGAAAGTAAGACTTTGGGGAATAATTGTTTGACATGGAGCTATAGAATGTAAACAAAGATTTCTGTGCAGTGGATATTGCAAGTGGTACAGATAAACGGAGGGCTTGTAGATGATGTTTCGTTAAAAATTCTGCAGGATGATCCAGGTAACAGTTTTGCTGTTTTATGGGGTGAGATGGCAAATATCTTTTTCTCTAGTGCGTTAGATTATTGTTTTTCAACCACTGGTTCAGCAGAAATTTCCTGCTACTCCGTGAAAGATTAGGACCCACTGGGAGAGGGTCCCCAATGGCTGATAGGGAGGCCACTGGCCAGGAGACTTATTTTTTAATTTAAAAAAAAGTTTTGTTTTTTTTTTAGAATGCCCTTTGCATCTGATCACACAGGCACCAAAGGTATGTGCGACCTGTTTGTGCAACCTGCTGTTTACATCTTCGTCCTTGCATGTGCGAAATTTGAATGCCAGAAGACATTTGAAATGTGGACAAGTGAGAGGTAGGTGTGTGTGCATTTGTTTCAAGTGGTAGGTAGGTGTATTTGTGTGTGTGTGTCTGTGTGTGTGTGTGTGTGTGTGTGTGTGTGTGTGTGTGTGTGTGTGTGTGTGTGTGTGTGTGTGTGTGTGTGTGTGTGTAAAGAGAGGGAGGGAGGTGTCTCTCAACTGTCCAGAACTTTGCCTCATATTTTTAGTCTGTTCTTCATAAAATGTGTGTTTTTGGGGGTTTATTGTGGCAGATCCATGAGGACAGAATTCACTAAATAATGACATGCTATTGAGTTTCAGACTTCATATCCTCTAGAAAATTCAAGATAACTCAATACCTTTTATTCTTGCAGCTTTATAAGTGTGTGAGAGTAATATTAAAAGTTTGTCTCTATCTTTGGGTTTTTGTCCCATCATTATTTTTGGATTTGCCCGGATTTTTTGTGCTAAGAGTTTGAGAGGTATGGTGTGAGTGTGTGTGTGTGTGTGTGTGTGTGTGTGTGTGTGTGTGTGTGTGTGTGTGTGTTTGTGTATATGTGTATGTATGTATGTGTGTGTGTTTAAGAGGGAGGGAGGTAGGTGCATTCTTCTGAACTGTCCCTGATTTTTGACTGAAATTTGAACCCTGTCCCTCTTAATCCCACTTAAAAGTGGTGATGTTTGGAGAAAAAGTGATGAATTATACTTAATAAATGATGACAATAATTAGAGTTACAGACTTCTGTTACTTCAGAAAAATGCCTATTCACTCATGTTCTGATATTTTGTCAATGGTTCAAGTTAATAATACTAATATATGAAAAGTGTCCCTGGATTTGTCCCTTAATCTTTCGGGATTTGTCCCTTTTTGGTTGAGAGCTATGGGTGTGTGTGTGGGGGGGGGGGGGGGGTGTAGTTAGGTAGCATACCTCTCACCTGCAGAATGTCCAGATTTTTGCCTCATGTTTTTGGTCTGTTCTTCATAAAAAGGACTGAAGTGTCAGACCATATCATTTAGCATACAGTGCTCAAACAGCAATTGTTTTAATTGGTTCCTTATAAAGAATGTTTTTTATTTCTGCCTTAGTGGATCCCCAGAATAATGCTCCTGTTTTCACCGGTCTCCACGTTTAAAAAGGTCACAAAGCACTGCTTTGGATGGTAATGTGAAAATGGAAATAGGTAATGAGGTAGCAGAGACAGCAGCAGTAACAACTTATGTGACAGGAAGTAAAAGAGGAAAGCAAAGACAAACTGAGAAGGGGTCTGCTTTTGTGACAGCAGATAATTAAGTAACTAAAACATGCAGAGGTGATAGCAAGCAAAAAGGTGATCAACAACAAATGGTAAGTAAAACTGATTTTAAAAAGAAGAGGAGACCAACTGTGTGAAAAAGAACAACAAAAAATGTCACTGTAGCAGATTGGTTTTATGCATGGGACAATTTGGTAGCTGCTCTGGATTTTAAAGAAATTCAGTATTTTACACATACTGGGACAGAGACTTTTTGCAACTTAACATTTGAAACTGATACACAGTTCCAGAAATGTCATCATCAGTCTAACAAAAAGGACATTTATCTGTGGAACAATTATTTCTTTTCTGATAGTAACGTAAGTGTTTAAAAATGTTATTCTGCAGTTTATAACTGCTGAAATGGAAAAAGAAGAATGTGTGCAGGGTATGGCCGAAACTGTTGATAATATTGTAAAAGTTAGCAAATTGGTATAACTAAGGACATTATTTTTTGAGGCATGCTACAGAATCAGAATAGTCTAGACATAGTAAGACCTTGCTGTGTCTAATTATAGTGGCTGACAAAAAAACAAGTACTAGAAAATGCAAATCTAAGACTAAACTAACTGTACTAGACGTAGTGAATAAAGTAGGAGAGTTAAAACAACTGGAAACAGTATCTTTAGAAAAGGGTAGGAATAAATTGCATAGAAAAATGGGAATTGTGGGAAGGGAACAATACATGCAGACTAACATTCTGGAAGAGGAATGAGGTCTAAAAGAAGGCAAGATTTGAATGAGCTATGTAATGTTTGACTGACAGTGACTGGATAGATCATAAGTGATGTATAATGTTTGCAACTAAAATATGTCAGTATGGTTTGTTTTAATTTATATAAATGTATGATTACATTTGTAATAAGTGATCATTTTATAAAGTTGTTTCCTGATTAAAACAAAATTATATATATATATATATATATATATATATATATATATATATATATATATAGATATAGATAGACAGATAGATAGATAGATTCAATAGACAATCTTGAAATACTGAAATGTCGAATTTCAGTATTTTGAGACTGAATAGTGGAAAACCCACATACCCAAAAACCCAAAACCGTGAATAGCACAATGGCGACCATTCACACGCACACACAAACCAACACATAAGTACACACACATACACCTACCTAACTACATTAAAACATATATAATAACACACATAAACACAACATAACACACAAACACACCTACCCTACCTATAAGCAGGGGGGCAAGCCCCCCTGCACCCCCCTACTTATATATTCTAACTCCGAGGTCACACTAAACACACAAACACACAAAAAAACACCACTACACACACTCACACACTAAAATCCCTACCCAATACCCTTACACAAACACCACTTACCTGAAACCTCAGATAAATCCACAAACTGCACCACACGTCACGAAAGCAACATCACGATAGCAGATTTGACATTTCTGCATTCGACATAGTGCAGTTTCGCTTAACTGCACTTTCCACTATTCAGTCTCGACATACTGAAATTCGACATTTCAGTACATCGAGATTATCTAGTGAATATATATATATATATATATATATATATATATATATATATATATAAAGTTGGAGATGAAAGAAACTTATGGAATGGAGAGTGGAGGTTGGAAGATGATTTGAAATATGAAAAAAAAAACATGGTGAAACACTTTTGTGACTGGTCATAGATAGACATTAGTGTATGCTGGCCTGCCTAAATCATGTTTCTTTTGTGTGGAATTTTTTCATTTAATTACTGATTGTGACAAGGTACAATGTAAACAGTGTGGGGAGAAAGGATATATAGCAAGGATTGGTGTGCGCAAATGCAGTTTGTGTAAAACAAAAGGACAATTTTGGATGGATTGACAAGAACAAACAGTAAATAATGAAAAAGATGGGGAAAGAGAAAAAACATACACGAGGAAGGACAACAAGAGACTGTGGGAAAGGGTGAACTAGGTGAATAAGAAACTGTAGAAGAAGAAATAAAAATATGGAGGAGAAAAATGAGGAGAGAGAGAGGGATGTACTGTATAGCATGTGTGTCTTCAAGAATCCCAAAAGGCTAGAGCATGTGGAATACCATGTGACTCTAATGCATAGACCGTTGCTGCTACTACATCAAATGGTATGGTATAAACTAAGTGCTTGCATTAAAAAGCAATAGTCTTTCCTTGGCTTCAAGGCATAAAGAGCTGGAACCCTACCTACAACCTAAACAACCAGAGTTTGATAGTTGCTCAGGCGCAGGAAGAGCTGCATAGAGGGGTTGGGAAGGAGGGTTTTTTTCACTGGCTCTCCCATTCTTGGAATTAGTGAAATGTTTCTGCCCATGACCTAACATATCACTGATGATGGTGCCATGATCACACAGCAAATTATCATTAGCATTTTAGCAGTGAAAGGGGTGGTCAACACTAAATGACATCAGTGAGGCACATGATGTCAGTAGCTCCACCGAGTTAGGGTATTCAAAAAATTCCACAGTTCGCAAGTTAGCATATATAACACTGCACATGCACACTATACTCTGAACCAATGCAGTTTTATCCCCAGGGGTAGTGCCAAGTGCACTAAAAGTAAAAATGGAACAATGGTTGCAGAATGGACATCAGCTGGAGGGTGCACAAAGGAGGACACAAAAACTGAAAGCAATAGCCAGGCAGTTTAACACAAAGTATTAAAGTCATAAGCTGCTAGCATGTCTCACCCTATAGCCCTGGGCTTAGCTCTGTCAGTCCCCATCTCCCCACTCTATGACTCTGGGAAGGTCACTAAAACAAGCAGTGTTCCTGGATCAGCCATGAAAAGAGGCACTTTTGCCCAACAGGTGTATTTGGTTAACAAAATAAAAAAATTACATATATAAATATATATATATATATATATATATATATATATATATATATATATATATATATATATATATATATATATAGATATATATATATATATATATATATAATAGATGATAGATTTTTATACATATATATATATATATATATATATATATATATATATATAGATATATATATATATAAATATATATGTATGTATATATACAGTACTAAAGTAGACCATGTACTATACAGTAGAGGCATCACATGATATTGATACATTTCTTTCTAGGTAGATTAGTGTGCACAAAATGCAAGCAATAATATAAATGCATTTGAAACATGCAGTTAAATAAATTATGAGTCAGTCTTTACTGTTATAGCAAGTGATATAAATCATTAAATTTGGTTGGTTACTGGTAATTCTACCATACATTCATTTGTACATGATGTTGCAGTAACAGAAAATTCTAAGTTAACACCTGGTAGCTGGTCATTATCAAGTACTGCCATCATCAGGTCTTGAGGAATTGGCACGTACACAGTCTTGATCAAGGTGCATGCGTAAATGACATTCTACAATATTCCCTGGTTGGGGAATTTATGTCACTTCCTGGCTTAAGCTGTCCATTATTGATGGATTCTGTCAGTACACTACATTTTGATGAAAGCACTTTGGTCCAGTACAGGTATTTACTATTACTTCTCAGGGTTAGATCTTTTGTTTTGACAGAAATTTTAGTATTTGGCATATTTAATGATAGCAGTTTTCTGTTGTTGCAAGTCTTTTGTCAGCTGGATTCTGGATTCTGATTATATCTGCTGTTATCAGCACTGGTAAAGTCTGAGTAGATCTGTCAGAGTAGAATTTCACAGTTTATAGTGCTTATTGATGAAGTAGAACATAAGATTCTGCTACTTTGTTGTGATTCCTTTCTCTTTCAACATGCGTGAAGGTGAAAGTCCTACAGTATGAAGTGATTTTTCTGCATTTAACAAGTGCAATATGGCAGACCTGTTTTGAAATGGTTACAGACTTTTTCATGAAGTTCTTCAGTGTTTGGATAACTGTATTGACTTGATCATTTCAATAAGGATACTTGGATGAAAATGTGATGTGTTGAAACTTCAGGTTTTGTGAAAAAGATCAAAATTCTTGACTTACGAACTATGGACCATTATGTTTAATTGAGAATATCAGAAACACAGTGTTAGGAAAAGACCAACTTCATCAATGTTATGACAGCGTGTGAAGAGATACCTTTTAATACAATGATCTCAAAGTATGCAGAAAAGTAATCAATACATATCAGATACTGGCTGTCCTTAAAAGAGAAAGTATCACAAGCAATGTTGCTCCATGCCCTGTGTAGAATTTTGTGAGGGATCTTTGCATATTTAGAGTTGCTTTTTGGTACTGATGTGAATTTTTTTTTGTTCAACTTCCCGACCCCTGTACAGCCACTTGCCAGTCTCCATGGCGTACTTACCTGCAAGCCCAAACCTGGATGCCTAAATTATTCTTTCTATAGCATCCTTGCACATAATTCTTCACTCATAAGGGCATCTTTACTTACCGGGAAGTCAGCCACAGTAGTAAGTGTCTTGAAGCCCCATGGAATCTGATGGAGGGTTGTGGACATGGAGCTGGGGGCCATCAAACTCCAGGCAAAGTCCCTAAGAAGTGGCTAGTGCAATAATATCAGGATATCCTCATCATCCTCCTTTGTAATCTAACAATAGGACATCTGAAGCTCTTATTCTCCACCAGAGGTTGCAAGAGGACTGAGTTTCCCCAAATCCTCCATCTGGCATGGGATTACTGGCCATCAGCCTCGCTATCCTATCTCCAGAGCCAAGCATATCAAATGCCTCAGCTTATTCCAAAACCCAGGTTACTGATGGCACAGATAGATGGCCTGCCTCTTTGCCATCAGGACAGCTATTGCGCAGGCAATTTTTTGCCATCAGTTTAATCTCTCTGTCTCTAGCCATTACCTGTGAAGACATATATTAACAATTTTTGTGGGCTTTGTGTACTCTCTTTAACCAAACTTCACTGATACAATTTCAGAACCACTGTCTTTATTGTATATGTTAGAAACTAAGCTACCTAATACAAAAATGGATATTCTACAACCTCTCCCCACTTGTCTCTTTTTATGGTAAATTGTGTAACCTGGTAAACAATTAAGGGGATTGTTATCTGAAAACTAGGTTTCAGTTTACCATAACTAGCTGCTAACCTTCTTCTAAAACCCTAGCTTTCAAACACTGAAATGTATTATTTAAACTCCTAGCATTACATGATAAGAATTTCACAATAAAATTCTCAGCACTCCTAATTGGTGCCCTAGAAGAAGCTAGTCCAAAAAGATAGTCTAAAACTCTATATAATATGTTTTCAACAAAAATATTTTCCTCATATAACTAAGATGACCCAAATAAGTGTCTGTCCAAAGACATTGCTTCCAATAAAAAAAATACATTTAATGTTGTCCAAAGCCATTTTTTTGATATTATTAATAAAACTTCTAGCTACTTTGAGCAGAATGTTCTTATAACATAAAGCCTTGTTCTCCTTACTCAAACCTGTCACTTCTTCAGTTTTACTACAAAAAAAAAAATGGAGCATTCGTTTTTATCCACGTCACTAACACCTACTAGTACAACTACTCTTTCGTATTTCTTGTCAGCCAAAAATATTCTTTTTAAGCTATCCCAAGATGCCATGCATTTTACAACCCCAAGACAAATACCATAATAGAGTATTTGATTTTACACGGCAGAATGTTACAAACACTTCTTAACAGAGTCACCAGTCTTATTATTCTCTAAATTCTCATCGTTCCTTCAATCACTTCTTGACAACCTGCAATATCCCCCTAAAGCTCTTCTTTTCTTTCTACTGTCATCATCGTCATCATCATGCAGTTTCAATTTATTTTTCTCACACGTATGCAGCGCTTCTTTGTGTTTCTCAGACATCAGCGTTATTACTGGAAGAACCAGCCTCGACTCTGGGCTGCTGGCTATCAATTACTTGATTTAAATCAGAATTAGACAAGGGGCAAACTGAACATCAGTACCCTGTTTGGAGAACGAGCTTTCTCCAGCAGGGTATTAATGTACAAGTAATGCCCGCTGATTCAGAAAGAGGGGAGACAGATCTTGTATGAGTGAATGTGTATATGAATGAAAGCAGAGGAGTCTGCGTGTGTACATGTATGTGTGTAAAAGCAGAAGAGACTGTGTATGTGTGAATGGGATAGCAAATGGGCTGTATATAAAATTGTCGTTTCGCTTACTTATTTTTTTTTAAGGACTATATTATTTTTTTTTATAAATATTTGACGTAAAATGCTTCCTCCAGCACCATTAACATATACCACAGCAAGTCTGAATCAGTAGGTGGAGGAACTATTTTACATTAAAAATATATATAAAAAATATAATATAGTCCTTAAAAAATAATTAAACAAGTAAAACACAACAATTTTACAGTGAGCCCATTGTCTAAGCACAATAATGCCCTCTATGTATGTATGTACCTTTCGGCTTTTCCCGGTAATGATTGGCAGTAGATTTTTACGTACTGACTTGCCAGGCCTGACACACAACCTTCAGCGAAGGTACGCCCATTCACGCATGTCTCCACACAGAAGACGCTTTAGCTGAGAATCGAACAGGACAACATCTTACTGTGAGGTGACAAAGCTACCGCAGCACCACCACCATGCCCTCCATAGTGTGTATTCATGTGTAATTAATGCCCTTTCAGGGGTGTAGAGGGCTGACGCTGCACCCCTGGGCGGGCATTAATTACACATTAACACAAACCCCCTGTTGTGCATTATTGTTTGCTTAAACTACCAGAAACATCACTGGATTGATCAGATACTCCTATATTACTTAGACAAAAATTAAAACCCTGAGAAAAGGCTACACTGAAATTAGTAGCTAAATCAGTCATTTAATGATACCAACAGTAACCTGCTTCCTAGCAGCCATTCTTTAGAGCAACTGCAACATAGCTTTTGAAATCCATGAGGCTTACAATTTGGAATAGCATAAAAGTCTTTTCCAAATGGTATGGCAGTCAGAACTGCTGTTGTCTGGAATGTGCACATCTGGTGTCAGATCTTTATCAAATGCTTGTGAAATAGATGTGGAACCGTTAGCCATTAGTTCCACACTTCTCATTGCACTGGTGGACCATTTTGTCAAAGTCTACAAACTTCTGGCAACGCTTTGTAATCTCTGAGGATGTCAAACTATGTAAGGGAGCTGTTGTCACTGGGGTATGGAAGGCTTGCATCCCCACACTCAGAATCTATAATTTATTTGCAGCAGATTTCTGTGAAAAAATCCATCAGCCAAAAGAAAACTGAGGAATTAGACCTTTACCAGTGGAAAATGATTTTGTGCACTGCTACATCTACACTTAGTATGAACAATTTGCTCATGAAAGATTGCTCCTTTCTTGGAATTTGTAATCTGAGCTAGATAAAAATTGTAAAGAAACAGCTGGAAGTCTAAGCTAACTCTGCTACTTAAGACTGTGAGACATTCTTCTACACCCAGCTTAAATTAATTGACTAAATATATGCAAAACAACTCTTTCACAATTAATAAAATCAAATAGCAATGCTGTTTTAAAAATGCTATCCCTAATGTATATACTAAGGTTATTTGCATTTTCACTAAGTTTGTTAGCTAGAGTGGCAGAAAAAGGAAGTGGGGGAGGGGGAACAGGTATTCTTTAGATTTCTATTTGTGTGTTTGTTTTTTTTCCTTTAAACCTCCAGTGCATATATTATTATGATCAGGCTCACATGTATCCCATTTACCTTCAAACAAATGTTTGTATATCCATTTTATATATTCAAAGCCTACCACATATTTGGGTATTTATGGAAGCTGATGCTGAGGCTCTGTGTTCATTACGTTGCCAGTGCTGGTCACATTTCTCTTGTTAATACTGATACAACACTCTCAATATGACAATATATCATATTACGCAGTAAAATAATCCCATAGAATAATGTTGCAGTTATGTAAAACCTGTCACGTCAGAGGTCTTCAAAAATGCTGATTAACCCAGGAAACTGAAGATTGTGGAAGATTTGATTTCTTGGGTCTCAACTCTTATCAAGGATGTTTCTTGCCTTCAGGACAGAAGTTTATGGTAAAAAGGTAAGAACTAAATAGCAATTTCCTCTGTCTGTCATGTCACAGTGAAAGTTTAAATATCATTTTCATAATCTCACATTAGTACCTTTAAGTATACAGCTTAAGATCAGTACTATAACAAGGGATTTCCAAGTAGGAAAGCTAGCAGTAATAATAAACAGCATAACCAATAAGAGATTCTGAATTTGTATGCTGGCCAGACTGGTGATCCAGTGTTGTGAGATTATGAATGGCCAAGAGCCTTAAAATTGGATTGGAGAGGGCATCCACTATCTGTGAAGGGATTAAGTGGGCAAGTCTGAAGAAAGAGTTTGGTAATGCGATATCTGTACTGTAAGATGGAATTGGCATGCTCAAGCCCATAAACGGTAAGATACTCCTGGAAGATAATGATATATCCAAGTTTTATAAGATTCAGCCTGTTGCATATGTTGTCTACAACAAGTAACAAGTCAAACTTGAAAAAATGGAAGGTGATAATATTTGCACCCTGCCAGTGTCCCCCCTTAGACCTCACCTCCCCTTTCAAGGAAGGACAGGACAGTGATATCAGGGTTGAATTGATGAATACCCATCTGGTTGTCCAGCTCATTTTTAAGGGCAGACAGTGTGTCACACTGCTTAATTTGGAGAAGACATTTGTTCCAGAGAGGGGATATGCAGAAATCTATCGGTCCATCTTGATTTGCTTATTTATTGCAGTAGATTTGGTTTTCTGGCCCTAGTATGTGTAGGACTGTTAGATTTTTGAAGGTATAAGAATTCTTGGACTACTGGATCTTTTAAGCATGACAAAGACTGTCTATAGGGAGTCTATCTGATACTGAATATGGAAATATAGTCTCCAGTCTCTCTTAGTAGCTCAGGTCTTTAGGTTGTTGATACTTTTAGTTAAGGACCTCTGGGATTTTGCCATTTGCTTGATTTGTTTTTTAAGGTACCTCCCAGAGGGATTGTTCTACTCTATGATGGGTTTAACTCAAAGTACAATGACAAAGGACCTCTTTTAATCTAGAGGAAATATCTTTTGCTTCGAGCTGCGCAAGATAAAAAAAGATTTCCTAACCATGGTTGCAAAATGATGATCAAATGTCAGGGAGCTATCCACTGAAGTACCCAGGTCTCTCATTACCTTTCATTTTGAAGTGGTGCATTTTTTATAGTAAATGCTGGAGCTGGGTTATGTACCTAATGTGACAATGTTACACTTTTTGGAATCAAGTTTGAGGCCATTTTTCATACACCAGCTGTTGACACACACACACGTGTGTGTGTGTGTGTGTGTGTGTGTGTGTGTGTGTGTGTGTGTGTGTGTGTGTGTGTGTGTGTGTGTGTGTGTGAGTGTGTGTGTGTGTGTGTGTGTGTGTGTGTGTGTGTGTGTGTGTGTGTGTGTGTGTGTGTGTGTGTGTGTGTGTGTAATGACATTAACTCCCAGCTTACAATCTTATTAACCAACGATCCTCATTTGATAACTACAGATATGAAAAGTAGATACTGAATAACAGAGGTCCCAGCACATACCCCTGTGGAACTTTATTAGTCACCTTCATATTGTCAGACAGTGCACCTCTCCCCTGCTTTTATTGTGTGAGTCTTCACTAAATCCTGTTGGCTGTCCACCTAAAAATATACATGTCAATTTGGAGCTGGGTTATGTACCTAACGTGACAATGTTGCACTTTATAGAATTGATTTTGAGTCTGCAGTGGTAAGAAAGGCTTTTTACATTGCCCACCTCAAAACTGAGGGCATTCCATCCAGAACAAAAGAGATTATAATCCTCTGTACTCCTCACTCATCAGGCCAATAATAGAGTACACTGCTACCTTTGGTATGTACCTTACCAGGCACCTGCAGCAACTGGAAAGACCTCAAAGGTTTCTTACAAAGAAATTTCAGGGTATTCAACATATGTCATATGTTGACAGACTGAGATCACTGTCACTGTACTCTGTGTCTTACAGACTACTCAGAAGTGACCTCTGCCGTGCATATAAGGCAATCTCAGATCCTGCTCTAATGGAAATACTACACATTCATAAATCAAATGGTATAAGACACACTCGCTGTATGGAGCTCAACCTAGTATGTGAGATCAACAGGGCTTGCTGGAGAGACAGATATGTCTCACAGAAGTTACCTTTCCTCTGTAACAAACTTCCAGTTCAGGTGAAGCAGAGCCCATTGCTGATTCTATTTAAGTGTAATCTGGATGGTTGTAAGGGAAAATGCAAATTCACCTCAGGAGTTTCACCTGCGACCCTCCAGGCCAGTGGTAGTAATTGGTGACTTAGTTCCGCTTAATACCTTGATATTCTTGGGAAGAGGAGTTGTACTTGGCTAGGCTTGTAAGGCCCCTAGGGCCATTAGCCTAGTAACCCCCTATGATCCTATGTAGTACAGTATCAAACGCCATGACAATGTCAAGGTGCACTGGATAGCTTGCCCATAGTCAGTGACTTAAGTAACCCACTCCTAGAAGTTCACGAGTTGCATCAGACAAGTTCTACCCATGATAAAGCCAAACTGCTGAGGTCGAGTCTGATAAGATTTTTGATATCATAATTAATTAGGTCAGTTGGTAATTGGTGTAGAGGTAAAGGCTGCAAGCTGGAGTTAGTGTGGTACAGGGTTTCATTCCCTTGTTTGCCTAATGTGTGTCCTTCAGCAAGTCACTTAACCAGACATTGATCCTAAGTTGCCTGTGAAAAGGGACTGTGTGTGTCCAGTGGGCCTGCCTGGTTAACAAGGTATTATTATTATGATAATTCTGTGGCTTTTGATACACAATCATTAGACTAATATATCTGTAATTCCCAGGGTTAGTGATGGGTCCACCCTTGTGGAGTGGTATCATGACAGCAGGGTGCTGCAACTGTGAGTCAAAGCTCATTACTAGGCTCAGGTTAAAGGGAATAAAGAGTGGGACTGCTACTGTTTGGTTAGTGTGTAACCAGTTATGTATGTTGTCAGGCCCCATGAATGAGATGTTTTTTTTTGGAAAGTGCTTTCAGTACATGTTGTTTTGCAATAGTCGGTGACCTGATTTTATCTGGAATAGATGTCTGTGGAGTGAAATTATCACTAAATGTATTTGCTAGTATGGTAGAAATATCCACTGGATCAGAGTACGTAGTACCATTATTAATAAGCTTTAAGTAATGTTGAGTAATGTTTCTTATATTCCTAACATAACTACTGAAGGATTTGTAAAGGTCTTTGGCTTCTGTAGCTAGACCAAGTTCATGGGATGCTTTTGTTTTCTGATGTCCTTCCATGGATTTTTAACTAGCTGTTTTTATAGTTAATCTAGTACTACCAGCTGGCTGGCATCAACTGGCCAAAACTGACGATTTTTTGTTAACCTAACAGGAGAGCAAGGTTTCATTAAGGTGGGTCTGGTGGAGTCTTACTTCTAGGTAGAAATGAAGGAAGATTCCAAGGTGTTCCTCATTATTAATATCCAGCAGGGACTGTAGCAGTACAAGTGCCTTATTTTGCTAGTGACATCAGCACAATCACTTTGGCAAATAGCTGTGTATCCTGTAACATAGAGGAGTCTTGACAAAAAGGATTACCCCACTGACATTTCTGTGGCAGGGGACACTATGATATGCACAAAGGTTCATCTCACCAGCTTTATTATGATGACGGACATCGAAGGCATGCATAAAGTGTTACCTCGTTGATGTCATTGACAGCAATGGACAGCATTTCAAGAACCTTAAGGCTGTTTTACCAAGATTAGCTTCCTATGATGTTTGGGCGTGCTGTGAGAAATAGGAGCTTTTGAAATCAGACATCACTTACTGTTGCCCAAGTCCTATATAAATGTACAGAGAGGCTTCACACAATGATAGTTACCCCAAACCATATGACATACCTCAAATGAGGTCCTTTGAGTTCCTTCAATTACTACTAAATGCTGCTACAATTTTAGCAGCTATACACCAGCATATGAAAGTGTTGCTACCTCCTGGAGGGGCTGGTGAGCATAAGCCTTCTGGAAAACTAGATAGTTGGTCATATTGGACACGAGTTAAAGAAGAGACTGGTTGTATTTCATGCCTGGAACTATGTTTGCCATGACCTAATGAGTGTAGGGAAATTGCAGTGCTTTATGCATGTATTTGCTGGTTGCTAGTTAACACTAAAAGACTGGCTGCATGTTTTGCTTGGCTATATTTTGTATTTGAGCTGAGCTGCCCAACATTGTGCATCAGATCAAAAGCTTTACAAGATGTGACTACTCTTCTGAACCCCCCCAACACCAGAGAAATGAATGTTTGAGCTAGCTTTGAGACTATGTGCTTTGTTTGCTAGTATTTTACTTGGACTTTTTTTCCTGTTGTCTCTTTTGAGAAAAGAGGAAATTCTAATGTTCTAAGCATTTATGTGATAGTGACTACTTAGCACCAAAAGGTTCTTATTGACTACTGATCGTTTGTTTTGCCCGACTATAATTTGTGCTGTGTTGCATGGGCTAATGCTTGTCTGAGCCACAGTAATACATTTTCTGGATTTCACTACTCTACTAATCCATCAGCACCTGGAATGTGATTGTTTAAGCTAATTTTGAGACTTGTTGCAGCTTTAATGCCAGTATTTTAGGTTTCAAACTCTTTATGTGCCGTTTTTTTTCCATGCTAAATAGTAGCCATTAGGTAAATGTTCTAATCACACAGTTCATGGTGACTTGACATCTACTCCCCTTAAGTAGCTGTGCAATACCCAACAACTTGCAAATCCATGTAAAATAATTGTTACCTGTGTTTTATTCCTTGAAATAATCTATACAATGCTTGCTTACTTGTAGCACTTTTACTGTTATTTTGTGTTAATTCTAAATTGAGGTATTGTCTCAGCACAAAATTGTAGCACCCAAGCTTTCATTTTGCATAGTTCTGTAAAATCTCAACTTTTGCACAATTCTTTGGTATAATTTTGCACAATTTTGTGTCCTGTATTTGCATAATTCTGTGGCAATTGATCTTGCATTTTTTTGCATAAGTTTGCAGTACCTAAGCCTGCATTTTTCTATCCTTTGCCTTACTGCACTAAAATTTGCTGTAATGTGCCATTGATTTATTTAATTGTGTTTGATAAGTTGTGGTAAACATACCTTTGATGACTGTATTTTTGTTGTGATTCAGAAATGTGCTGAGCATGATCATGAATATAGCTTTCTGTACTTACCAATCAGGTCATAACGTGGTCCAGAGCTCATTATTAGTTCATAAAGTGAAAGCCTGCTGGTTTATCTATAGATAATAACAAACCTTTCTCATGCCCAGATCAAGAACTGCAGTGAGAGAGAGAAAGCCACAGAAGCAGATAATGAGTCAGATGAAAAAAGTGCCAGACATAGAGGGTGTACACACCTCAACTCATGCCCATAACTGAAGAAGTGATAATATAAGAAAAGCAGAATTCTACTTTAAAGGACCACTTCACTGCAGAAATCTGTTTTTAACTATATTATAATGTGGAAATGGGAGTATAGGATAGGAGGAAAATGGTGCTATAGGATAGGAGGAAAATGGTGCTGTAGGATAATAGGAAAATGGTGCTATAGGATAGGAGGAAAATGGTGCTATAGGATAGTAGGAAAATGGTGCTACAGGATAGGAGGAAAATGGTGCTATAGGATAGGAGGGAAATGGTGCTATAGGATAGTAGGAAAATGGTGCTACAGGATAGGAGGAAAATGGTGCTATAGGATAGGAGGGAAATGGTGGTATAGGATAGGAGGAAAAATGGTACTATAGGATAGGAGAAAAACTGGTGCTATAGGATAGTAGGAAAATGGCGTAGGAATCCAACAGATGCATACAAGGGAAACAGGGAAAGTAAGAATGGAAAGGGAGGAGGAGAGGACATTTTTTTTTCTTTTGTGACAGAAGTCCATTTTTTCTCTAGAGAAAAGGCTGGGTGAAGGAGCAAGGAAGATGAAGGTGTAATGAGAGGTCAAAGGACAGTAGCAGGGGCAAATGCACAAACATATAGACAAAGATTGACAGGTGACGTGCTAACACACTGAAGGAGGGGAGGGCAGTAAAGGCAGTGAAATATACAAACAAAAGGAGGACACTGGTGATGGGATTGTTTGTAAAATAAACAGGGGAGGACATTGACATAAAAAAGAGGGCTGCAGTGGGAAGGGGATTATGATGGGTTTAGTCTCATCTACCATCTGTCCACTCTCCCCACTTTGTGTCCTGGAAAAGGTGTTGCTGGCTCTCCCCACTTTGTGTCCTGGCAAAGGTGTTGCTGGTAGGATCAGATGGTAATGCAACTCTATTAACTGCAAGAGGAACCTTTACAAGTGGCTGATGCAGATATCCACCCACTGGCCTGTGAGCTCCCCACCATGTTCAACAGCTGTTTTCTGGTTATATACTTACCACCCCTGGCAGAGCCATCGGTGGTAACAAGGGTAATCCTAGTTGATGAAGCACCACCAGGGGCAGGAAAAGTGATCACCTCTCTGCCCCCCCCCCCCCCCATGTAGCCAGTGGAGATGCAGCCCCTGATTTTGCCTGACGAAATACAGGGGATGGCTAAGCCTACTGGGTTACTGTGAACCAAAGCCTGGCCACTAGCTTTGCCATGGCAACTGCTGTATGTAATATCAAAATAAAGGGAGAGAAATTACATAATTAACATAGCAAAATATATTAAAAAGAAAGGATAGTGACAAAGAAGGGGAGGGGGATAAAAGGGAAATCTGGTAAAGTACTGATGTATTAACTATAAAAGATATGTTTATGATGAATGATATCATACAAATTATAAAGTACTGCAGCAAAAAAACTAAAAAAAGCTCCTTTGTAGCATTGATGTTTTATATTTAAAGGGTGCTTTGCGATGAAGTGTTATCCTAACAAGATGATCACAGTAAGCATGCTGACTGTGTATTATGTGTTGTGTCAATTATACTACAGTGAAGGAGTCTTACTCTACCTACAAAGCGATGGGAACTTAATGTGAGTTACTGACCACTTGCCTTTCTGTACGTATCATGTACTGTAACAGCTGCATGTGTACAGGGCTACATCTGGAATGGTCTCTCTCTCTCTCACACACACACACACACACACACACACACACACACACACACACACACACACACACACACACACACACACACACACATACTACTTTAATAAGTGTTCAGTCATGCTCAGAAATTATACAAACCCAGTACTGATACATATGCTTGTATACATACCCAGATTATCACAGTAGGTGGTGACAGTTATGCTGCAATAATGCAAGTTTCTAAAGTTAGTGCAATTAAAGAAAGTAAAGAAATCCACACCTCTGTACCTGGAACATTTTTTCATCCTCTTCCTTTGTCATAAAAGACAATTCTCATGTATGGCCTCATCAGCTGTAGAGTAAAACAAAACAATTTAATGCCATGCCAACAGCTTACTATTTATAAAGCAGGAAAACAGTTATCCCCAAAGAGAATATTAGAAGTATACTTGCAGTACATCTCAGGCTCCCACACTCTGACCTCTTCTTCCCATCAGCTTTGAAATTCAGGATGGCTGTACAGGTCACTGTGATGGTACCCACACTGCTCACAAGACTGAAGTATGCTTATGGCATTGGTGACAGCCGTAGAAAGATAATACTAGGCATCTACCTTATACTGTGGATTCTCATGTGTGTCCCCAAGCAGGCACTCCCAAATGAAGGAGGATTTTTCATTTCTAACTGCAATGCCAAGGTGCCTTGCTATAGCCGATGCTATTAGTAGCCATGGACATACTCCAGATCTCCTGCTGTCATGCCCATTTTCTGTTTCTGTAACTGTTGCACAATATAGGGTATCTCGGTACCACCACC
Organism: Protopterus annectens; assembly: GCF_019279795.1. NCBI lineage: Eukaryota > Metazoa > Chordata > Ceratodontiformes > Protopteridae > Protopterus > Protopterus annectens. The sequence continues at coordinate 1,319,998,645 of NC_056739.1, forward strand.
TTTAACATTGTGTCTCAAATGTAGCACTAAAAGTGTCATGTCAGGGTGGCATAAAGGTGTTAGAAATAGCAGAAAATGTATGCATTATCGGAATGAGGCTTACCTGTGAGAGCAAATATACTATTTAGTGCCTCCGTCAGCCACAAATGTAAAATGTATTACATAATATCCCTATCAGTGTCATTTACCTACCCACACATGTTCATTGTGCTCTGCAAATGCTCATGTGGTTTAACAAGATTGAAAGACAGATTGGGAGGGACTCCTAATGTAACTATGCTCACAGCTGCAATGCATAGAAAGAGTGATTCAGAAACATTCATGAGTTAGGCCCTCATTAGCATAAGTGCTATGTTCACAGCCAAAAATTTACATAATATAAAATCTGCTTTGGAATAGTACCTGTAGCATAATATGGTTGAACAGAAAGCAACACATCTTCTTTGAGGTATGTCTAAATTTTTCTGACTTTTTGTTTAGCTCCCCACTTTCATCAGGTACTTGCTTGTAGAACTGTGCATGCAATGTGAGGTTTTAGTGTAGAGGGGCCATTTGTAAAGTACTATTGTAATAAAAACTGCAAACAAAGCAGGTGTAATAATCACAAGGGAAGGATACCTAGGATCAAACTGCTTGAAGTAAAGGAGCAATTCAGCATTACAGGTGAAAATCATAATTTCTGGAACTGGTATGAACTCCCAATGTGAAAGTCGGAACAAGTTTATGCACGAGAGATGTGTGTGTCTCTTGATGTTGCATGAGAGTATGTTCAGTTTTTTGTTAATAATCACAGCAGAAGTAGTGCATGCTTGTTGTGACTGGAGATTTTTTTTAATTGGGTAGGGGATGAAACGTGATACAGTAATATCAGTATCACAGCTGAACATAATCAGCAGTGGAGATGATTGTTAAGGCATTTTATTATATATACTGTAACTACTTGCAGCTAACTGTAGTACAAATGCTATGGAATTACTGATCAAAACTGCATAGTATTCCAGATACAGGTAGCAACACTACTGTAGATTAAGACATATAAAATATGCCCATGTGTGCATGGCACACAATGCAGTTAGAACAGTCTATCTGCAATCCATCTATGGTTGAAGAATGAGTCTGCCAGCAGGTGTTCTGCTTCATTACCTGTTATCTGTGTTTGTAAAGAAACAAACATTAGGCACGCATACATAGAATCCCATGTAGTGAATGACATGCCAAATGCAAGGCTGGCAACGGACAATTAGCACACAGAAAACAGGTGACAAGGCTGTTTTGAAAGAACTCAAATGTAGCCTGAGCATAACATGTATGAAGGTTACATTGTTGCTTTAATGTGGGAGTAGGGAAAATCAAACTTTGGTATTTGTGTTTTGAAAGTGTGCAGATAACAATATTTCTATTTTCCAGACAGCTTTCATCATTACACGGGGAGGTAACTGTATAAGCTGCTGTGTAATAAGTGTACACATCTCCCTATCCTCATACACTATATTCAGTTCTCACACGGCATGATGTCTGGAAAACAGAAGGCTCACAAATGCAAGTACTCCGGTGCAGAGAATGAGATCTTGTTGCATTTGCTTCATCTCCTCGGCCAGAGTATGTTCAGCCATGAGAAGTCTCACCATCCCAACCATTAACATGCCTGGCAGGATAAGATAAATTATATAAATGCTGTTAGTGGCCAGAGCAAAGACTACCAGCCGGTCAGACACTGACCACTGACATTATTCACTATGCCAAGCAGCTTCCTGCCAGCATGACACAGAAGGTTAAGGTGGCAGTTGACAGCCTGTTAGCTAAATCACTGTTAAATGAGGTAGAATAATTCCTTGCCACTCTGTATGGGGGATCAAAACATTAGTTTCCCATGGTTGGGGGCAGAACTGCACATGCCCCTAGAATATCCATTGGAGATGCCTCAGGTGTCTATCAATGGATGTGTGTGCAATGCACACTGCTTAATTGTGTAATATAATGCATATACGATCTAGTTTCCTTTGTTGTGTAGGAATATTAGGACTTCAAAGTAGAAGAGCATCTGTACAAGGTAAGGTCTATCTTATTACATTCTGCCACTGAATGCCTTGCTGGATTAACAAAATTGTGATCACTGTTACTTATTGAGAGTATTTTCATTTTGTGTCTTCACAGGTAACATATTATGTGGCTCCTATATGGTTCTACAATTGCCTAATGAGGAGATGAAACTGGCTTGACAATGATGACAGTGAACATCACACATGGTCAGGAGAAAACTGTGACTGTGTTGGACACATGTAATGTGGAATCCAGATCTCATAAACAGTGGACATGATATATGTGCATGTAGAGCCCACATCACATACACAGACTAATTGTATAACACGGCTTGTCTCTGACAGATCAAACCGGGTAGAGATCTCTCCACATGCACCATAGTCACCTTTAGGTGCTAAGAGCGCCTCTAGGCATGGGCAGACCAGGGGTGTTCAGCATGCTGTATACACCATGGGTATCTCCCTGAACTAGCTGTGTCAGTGTCTGCAACCCTGAAAATATGCAGGGCAATTGTAAATGCACAGGCTAGCAATGTTTCAGTCTTCACAGAGATGAAACATGAGAGATGATATGTGTTTTGCAGGGTACATAAGATGATATGATGGACTGGATGTCCTGTATGTGTGACATGCTTGACATGTTCCTTCAGCAACTTGTGTGACTAAGACCACCCTTTGCACACAGGTTCCATGTCTGCCTCAAGTGTCAATGACCATCTTGGGAGTGAGTCAAGCTCATGCAGTTCCAGCAATTGCACCCAACCATCTATCATGGAGGTGTATAGGGTTCAGATGTGGCTGTCCGTAAAGGTTTGGAGTTCATGCTATGGACACATTTGTTATAGCCCATCTATTACATTCATGCAGCATGCCTACTTTTGGCAGGGCTTGTTAGTACCTGTGATCATTCACGAAGAACGCTTTTCCATGTACACTGGCATGCACAGAATGCCCAAACTTCGACTATGGGTCACCTGGAACTGTCATATGAGCCCCTCACAGTGATGCAACATCTGCTAAGGCTGTGTCCCTGCAGGCATACATGCATTCAACTCCAGTTCCCCACATAGGCACAGCAATGATTCAGTGGAAGCTTAGTTGCCACTATAGGTTCCCTTACTACTGGTCCCTGGCACAGATGGTGGAGATAGGTTGGGCAGGAGCATGACTCAACAAGTTGCTGGATTAAGTTCTCAATGTGATGGAGGTGGGGCAGAAATATGAAGGTGACTGTGGTAGGCTGGGACCCAGATGATATGCATGATTCTGTTATTGTTGTTGTTGGTGGACCTGCTGGTGCCACCTGTGGGAGGATTTGCCTGAGGGATGGCTGCACATCTAGATGCTGATGCATATAATAGTAAAATAAATGTAAAGAAACAAAATAATAAACCAAATAAATATATGTAGTACAAAGGATAATGACAAAGAGGGTGTGGGAGAGTGAAGTGCAGATACAATGACAAAAAAATGATATGATAATGTTACATGTACTATACTGCAAGGAGTAGCAAACACTTTCTTAGTTTACCAAGGATGTTGTCATAAACAACTCAGTGAGGGACAAAAGCCAAAAGTTATCATCACATGTATTGTGAAAGGCAAAGCCTTAATGTCTTCAGCTACTTGGACAACCCAACTAAAGTCTAACACACAAACAAATGTACATATACAAAAAAAAAGGCTTTTAAGATATATATTTCCCTCACAGGTAATATAATCCAAGAAACTACAAACACACTTCCCCAATGACTAAGGATGGTACACAAACAAGTGTGGGCCTCAACCTCATGTTGAGTAGCATGCACAATATGAGTGAAGGTTGTAGACGGACAATAGCATCAGACCAAGTATGTTGACAAAGAAGGTCTGTAAGACAAATTTCTACAATGAAAAAGTAGCATACGTACTTCTCCCTTCTCGTATTGTAGGTACTATAGGGCAACAGATCCATCAAATTATAAATTAGCTCACAACTCGTGTGTGGAGGGGGGAATGAACCCACAGGAATCATTACAGTGTGAAAACGAAGTTTTAACACCTTGAGAGAATTCTCACATTACATGAAAATATGCATCTACACAAACAGTAATACTATCTGACACTCACTATTCTACCTTTGAAGTATTGAAACTAGCACAGAAATGACAGTAAAGTATAAAATCAATACAGCATGAAACTCCATCAATACAACCCGAGTCAGTTGTTAACATTAAAACCTCTACAGTATAAAGCAACTGTATGTAGCCTGGCACTCTCTTATGCACTCTGTTCTCCACCTTTGCAGCTGCCTATTCTCAGTAATAGCTTGAGGGGATAGACACAGAGAGAGAAACAGCACTATGTGAAATCTGTGGATAGTGATGGCATGCACTTACAGTTGTATGTGTAGCAAAAGTAAGTTGTACTTACAGTACATAGCTGGTGTTTGCTTTCACACCTCATCATCCCATCAGCATAGGAGGTCAGAATGGCAACACCTCATGTCATTGCAATGGTGATGGCACAGTTCCCCCCATGCATGTCATCCCAGTGACATGGGTAACTGTCTGGGCCAATATATTTCAGGCATCAGTGTTACACTGAGGCCCTTCATCGCTCTCCAGCAAAAGTTGTTAGTTGTAGTATTTACAAAGTGGAGAAGGAGTTCAGTCTCCACACACCACCTTTTTGCTCAAAAAGGAAAACTACCTTTTCCTTCTCAAGCCATGCTTGATCACTTAGAAGAAGCAAAGAAAATGGTAGCTGCTTTGCACACACGCCCATTCTCACATGTGCCTTTTGCAGTATGATGGGTACCCCATTTGCATGGCAGACGGTGAGCTAGGTTATAATATGTATTCCATTCAAATCATTCATAATGACACTTCAGCATGTGGAACATAGCATTTCTGTATCCCTTTAAATACTGGGAAGAAAGCAGTCATTACAGCAACTCAATATATCAGATTGTATATTGAATACAGATCTCCCCCCGAGGCATGATGTCCACTGCAATATGCGCAGTGCTGTCTGCAGGTATCCAAACAGTGACTAGAATCAAGCATAGTGTTTAGCAAGTTATCTCAAAGTGCCAATTGAGTTATTTAGAATCAATAATCAGTTGAACCTTAATTAACATAATCACCATGTCTATGCAACCACATTTGCATGATGCAAGCATGAAGGC
>NC_056739.1:1320006352-1320036352 GCF_019279795.1 Protopterus annectens
TGTTGCAGTAGCTCTCAGTGGCAATTTCTAATTATAAGCCCGAGAGTGAAAATTACATTTAAAAAGCAGAACTCCGGTCAGTCACAGAGAAACACTGAGCAGTTCAGGACAATTTAATTAGTACAGATGAAATACAAGGCTGATTATCTTGTGCTTATAGAAGGAGATTTCTGTTTGGAACTATTTCTTTAGCTGTGACACAACATTCTGTTGACAAGGGTCTGCATATGACAAATAGGCATTGCAAAAATAATGGGCCTAGTAAGGCTTTCTGGTCAGGAAGTGTACAGAGTATCATCATTAAGTAAAGTAAAAACATGCTGCCTTTCTTTAGCTAGCAACTAATAGCCCAATCCATCTATGCCATGCATCATGTTTGAGTAAGTACAGTTGTTCCTGTAAGCAATTTCAGTGAGATGCTTTTCTATCACTCTTCCTGTGGAGAAGTGTATGTATATTTCTGTCAGTAAAGGTTGTGAAGAGCACTGCTGCTGTTGGTGGTTGATTATGGTGGAAGTGATCAAGCAGAAACTGTGTGATAAACATTATGTAATATAAAGTACACATTTTATAAAACAGAGAACAATAAAAAATGAAAACAAAAGAAGATGTGAGGGTTCTTTAGAATGCTTTGTCACACTGCCTCCACAGAGAAAGCAGGTGATGACTAAAAGCCATTTGTCAGGGACTGTCAGACTTGATGACCTGCTCCAGAAGTCAACCGCCTTCAAAAAATAGAACTAATCAGAATGCAAGCCAGGGGCCTATATCCTGGTCTGCAGGCTTCATTGGGAAAGGGCATGGTGTCTGTGCCCCAGCTCAGTAGCAGGGGCAGAAGAAACGCAGATCTGTAACATTTGGAGAAGAAGATTTTAAAGTTATTTATGATGGCTAAAGCCATTGCAATAGTTTGTAGTAAGGACTGTGTCGTGAACAAGCGACCTGGCCTTCTTCAGGTGTATGAATGGAGGTGCTAACAGGCAATTTGAGCAAAAGAGAACTGAGTGAAAACATATATTTTATAAAACATAATAATTCATAAAACTGAGTTGTTTCTGAGTGGTGGTTATTTAACAAAGGCTGCTACACTTGCTAAACATGGGGAAGGTCTCAGTGAAATGTATGAGATTGTTAAACTTTACAATAAGAGCCACAAATTAAGGAAAACAAAATCAGACCTAAAAGAGGGTTTTTTTTTTTTTTTTTTTTAGGAATTAGGTACCGTTAAGTCTTGTAGATGTCATGCCTCTCAGATGAATTTCGTAGAATGTTCAGATTTTTGCTTCATATTTTTCATCTGTTTCTTGTAAAATATGAGGCGTTTTTTCCTAGCAAATAATTGGGGATTGCATTCAATGAATAATGACAGACATTTGAGAGTCAGATTTCATAGCTTTCAAAAAATGCATGCTAATTCAAAACCCATTTTGCTGAATGATTTTCTAATCCTTGATCCCTGGAGTTTGTAAGTGCAATATTTAAAATCCATCCATGATTTTGGCCATTTGTCCACCCCATTATTTTTGGTTATATCCAGAATTCTTAAGCTAATACATTGAGAGATATGGGTGTCACTAAGGAAAGAAATGAGGCTGCTAAGCAAGGAAATGATGAAAACAAATACATTACTGGTGAGATAGTGCAGAATCACAACTTTTTGCATATAATTGACATTCTTGTGGTGACATCTAAAGGATGCAATCTTCTTCCTGGTTAGGGGTCGTCACAGCAGATCACCTGTCTGCTCATGATTGGCAGTGGAGTTTTACGGTGTCGAGTTGCCAGCCTGGCACCCAACCTTCCACAGAAGGCACACACATGCACGTACTCACACCTAGGGCCAATTTAGAGTGTCCAATCCACCTACTGCATGTCTTTGGGATGTGGGAGGAAACCGGAGCACCTGGAGAAAACCCTCGCGACCACAGGGAGGACATGCAGACTCTGCACAGAAGGCACCCCAGCCAAGGATTGAACTGGAGAACCTCCTGCTGTTACCACCGTGGCCACCCATCTAAAAGATGCAATAAGAGATGAAAAAAGGTGTTATTTGTCAAGGTCTTCATTGACTTTCCTCTTTACTGCTCCTTTGCTCATTCTGTGTCAGTTAATTCAAGGCTACTACAGAAAACTGCCTCAGTTATCCTTCTTTCCCCTAACCCACAAACTCCTTATATTTGCTTTTCTTTTATACATTCTTTAGTGAAATAACACACTATTTCAGGGACACTGTGGCTTCAAAACATGATGGGTTTAATGTTTTCACTCTCACTTTCCCCATATTTCCTTAGCTGTACCTTACAGTAATGCCTTCGATTTCCCATTTAATAATGGTAACACTGAATACTCAACCCCATTCTGTACAAGTGGGTCTAGCTGGTGACTCCAGAGGCCTACAAAGTGGGATAACATTTGGCAACTCAGGTGTAAACATTTCTGTCAGCAGACACTAAACTACAGCTGATGGCAAAGAAAAGAAGTACTCAACTGTGTAACTTCCATTTATACTTTCGTGGCAGCATGCTGATGGAATAATGCAGCATAATAAACATTCATGCTGACTCAGTCAACTAACTTTGTATAAGCACTCATAACTCTAAGAATCATTCAAACTACAACAACCTAAAGCTTGCTGGTTAGGTACACAAATGTGAAAAAAATGACCCCTGCTCCAAGTGAAAACAGCAAACATATACTGGAGATGTCTGCTTTCAAACAATTAAGTAGCACAGTAACAAAGTACTGACAAGGAATGACCTACAACAATCCTCAAAGCCTTACTTAGAAGCTCTTCAATGTCTGTTAGAAAGAAATTAGCTTTCGCACATTCCTTGCCACTAAGGACCATACTCTATTCGACTCCTCAGCCAAAGTGAGGCTTGTTTATACTAGTGTCTTTTATTTAAAGTGCAGCATTCATTACTACCTTGCAAAGAGCATGAGAAATGGGGCTGTGTGTTTATTTGCACTATTTGATAAAACTGTCTAAAAAGATAGGCCCATAAAAGTAACTTGTGTGTTTCCTTCAGAAGTCCTGGTGTGTTTCTCATGTGTTCCAACACTGAACCCTTCAAATCTATATAAGTCACGATAAGAGCTTCCTTCTTACTTAGTAAAAAATAAACAAGGTCATTGTACCTTCGGAGCCCATAGGGAAGGGGTGAGTGATGAGGCCATTCCATTCCTTTCATTCTGTTCTGCTCACCTTCCAGCAAGGGGGAATAAAAGTCTCCAAAGGATTTACTGGGTATATATTACAATCTTGAATGTTTAATAGTTCGAATGCATAAACATTGAACTTTATGCATCGAACTATTAAACAATCGAAACTCAATAAAAATATTTGTAGAACAAAAAAAAAAAAACTAACGAGTGTAGGCAGGGGGGCAAGCCCCCCCCCCCTGCAACCCACACCCCCGCTACTTAAATATACCAACTCCAAGATCGCGCTACAGTGTAGGAAAGGGAAATCTTCCCTTTCTGCACCATAGTACATTATAGTGCGATCTCGGAGTTGGTATATTTAAGTAGCGGGGGGTGTGTGGGGTGCAAGTATTTGATGTTTAAATCTTTTTATTTTATTTTCGAAGTTACGGAACTTTGATAATATGATGTTGACCATATTGTATTCAATGTTCCGTAACTTCGAGATTATAATATAGACCCGTATTTAGCAACTCTCCATTCAAAAGTTTCACATTCATTCTTTTCAAAATTCTCAGACTGAATTATATTTTATTGCCTCACTGAAGCTTTTCAAACCCTCTTTATTGTTTGAAGATCCTCCGCAAATGGAGCCCTGCTGACAGTCCCTCTCATGACCTGCACAAGGATACAAGAAAGACCAAGATACCACTTTCTCTGTTGATGGCCTCCTTGACCTCAAATAGATAGCTGCAACTTATACCTCTCAACCTGTTAGACCAAGAAATCTGGACAAAGCCATGAATAAAGGAGAGATAAAGCCCAAAAATAGGAACACTTTTTAAATATTGCTCTTTTAAACTTTGAAAGTTGATAGAATAACAGGTTTTGCATTAGCATGAATTTTCTGAAGGGTATGAAGTCTGAATATCAAATGGCCACCATTATTTTCTGACTTTGATCCTCAATGATTTGCCAGAAAACAGCAATTTTATGAGAAACAGGCCAAAAATGTGAGGAACAAATCTGGACATTCTGCGAAAATCTGTATAGTTGAGAGGTATGAGTGCCACTGATGTTGCCTCAAGATTAACCTTTTGTGAAACTACATTTTTTTAACAATCCAAAGCTGCTTTACATGAGCTGCCATAAACCAGAGGATGTGTGCCTTTTTCTGTCTTGTATTTGCCATTTAGCCTTTATTTCTAAAGTTAAATGTACAAGACTGGGTATTTTTTATTATTATTATTTTTTTTTTTTGCCATTTCTACTCCTACAGTCAATGCCTACAGGTTTTGGCAATAACAACTCTTAGCTGGAATGCTAAGCTGTTATATAAACTGTAAAAACTTCAAAGCCAACCATTTCACACTGTGTACATCAACATTTCTCTTTTTTATCTTTATGCCTACTTGTTTAATTTACATTCTTATCCTTTCGATGTAGTCAAGAGTATGTCAGTGGCATTACTGATACATTTTATATTCTTTTTCATTTCTCACAAAAAGAACATTCTCCATTAAAGTTTTGCCAGGTCTCTTGTTATCCAGTCTACGTTTAGTCTAGAGTATTGTGGGTAATTTCTCCCATGCTAAGGTAAAGTATTATTTTTCTTTATTTCATAAAATGTATCATTATAGATAGAAATGTGCATAATTCTAACACCCATTTTCTCTCTTGCAAGCAGCATCACAGCCCTTTACTATTGCTTGTAAGATCATTGTTCATTCTCTTCAAACACATGGCCAAATTTTTGATATACCTCATTACTATATTCAACATTTTGTCTTTCATGGGTTACTGGCTTTGTTCTTGTGATCTGGATTTTTTATTACCCCACTGACTATTTTTTCCTGAGATGTAGGCCACATGACTAAATGCAGTCTGTCTGTGTATACTCTTTTAGAAGTTAAAATGAATAGGTCATAATGGCATTTATGACACTTGCACATGATTATAAAATGGTCATTTCCCCCTTGGAGAAGCAAAGTACACTGCACACAATAGCACTTGTTTAAAGGGCTTTGCCCCCTGTGTCCCCTTAATTCATTATACAAATCTAATGTCATGGCAGGTCAGAAAAGGGCATTCTCCCTTGGCAGCAACTGATGTTGATAAAAGTGGTTTTCATTCCTGGGTTTAAAATCAGGTTTCAAATACTTGTCCATTTATACATTTATACTACTTGTATCGAACAATTTAATACTGATTCAGTTTTTGTTTTTCTTTATCTATATGTGCATGTGAAGGTGTGAGCAATGTCAAGTGCGGAGCATTCATTTTAAATTGTTCTCTATATGTATGTTAGGTAAGGCTGCCAGAATGACTCTCTTGCCCTTGCATCAGCTAAATGTTTATATGATGAACATTGTCCAACATTCTCTGTTTTCTGCTGAAAGCCCAGTTTACTTTACTACAACAGAAAATATACATATTTTTTGCAGATTATCTGACCATGTATGTCTACTTCTACTATGAATGTGTGAGATCATGGCACCCCCATAGGATGCTTGATTTCTTCAACAGTTATAAGCAATCTTTAAACGAGAATGATCCCAATAGTCATACACCAACTGATAGCAGTACACCTAGATCAATACATAAATAACAATCTGCAAGCTTTTGCAAATTAATTAAATATTATTCTTTACTAAAACAAAGTTGAGTAATACAGTACGAAAACATATACAGACATGGTACAGTTTTGCACAGAGAAAACATAAAATAAAGCATTTTAATAGACGGGTGGCTTTTTAGGAAAACACTGTTTATTTTATCAGTTTCTAACTGCACCCAATGGTATCACTTTGAATCTGATTCTTATAAAAACCCATGAAGAGTCATAGCATGATCTACAGAGTTTACTGAATAAAGAGGGAATGGGAGGAAATTGTTAGGCCTTTCTTCTGTATCCCAGAAACACTACACATATACCTACTACCCTCTAACTAAAAGATTAAGAAAGCACTGTATACCACTGTCTATGAAATGTGAAATATGTAAGGCAGAGCAAAATTGAAGCAAACTCACTCTGGCAGGGAGTTATAAAGTTCATGAAGGAAGCATAGCCAAGCACAACTGAACAGAGACTGAGAAAAATGGTTGTTGTGAGATGGGTTACAAGGCAGAGAGATGTTCCACCTAACACAAGGAGGGATGTGAAAGATAATTCAACAATGGGAGTTATACAGTCAGCAAATGTCTTTCAAATCAATATTCCCTTCAATGAGTCTGAGTCCATGATATTTTTGTCATCACTCAAATTTGAATTAAAACAATAACCCCCAAATGAATGGTCTAAAACCTTAGAATACAGCCAATCTTCTGAAGGCATTTAAATTGAATACCATTTGGGAGAATAACCATAGTCGAAAACCACATTCTGAGATATTTAAGGTTGCACTTTCCTCCACTGTTGTGTGGTCTTGGAGTCAGTATATATAGGTTGGATATGTGGTGGGTCTCACCATGTGTGTGTGTGTGTGTGTGTGTGTGTGTGAGTGGGGGGTGGGGGGGAATGCTGGAATTTGCAAAAAAAAAAAAAACTTTGCTGAAATTGCTGAAAGTGGTTTTCAGTAGTATTTTCTACCAAACAATATCCAATATAAATGCCTTGGTTAGTTGACATGAATCTAATATTTTAATAGATGGTTAAGGGCTGACTCAGTTATATGACTTTAATCTCTTAATTAACAAGTAGCAGTCTATATGAAGGAAAAAAATGTTTCTTTCACAGCTGACACCTCATAGTAAACTACAGCTCAGTAAACAATTATATGTCTTGTAAAGATATTTTTGTAGATTTTAGAAAGTTTTCTTTTTTATATCTGCAACATTAAGAAGAGAGAGTTTTAAGTTGTACGTATTTTGTACATTTCACAGGTCTGTTGCTTTCTTGAACAAAAAAAGTTGCAGGTTTATATACAGTCCAAAAACAAGTATGTAGACCTCAACTGAGTCTTCTTGAGAAAGCCTAAGAAATGAGGCAAGATCTGCACGTCTCACAACCAAAATAGTCTCGGTCAAGGTCAGTCATTTTGACTATGTCTGCACTTATGAGTTTGGACATTATTTATTCCTTGACTTTACAAGGATGGTGAGACTTAAGCTGGCTTTAGTGGTATGGCCAGATAAAGTCCATGATATGGCCCAGGTATGGCCCAGATAACGTGAGTTTGATTAGTGGTTTGACTGCCTGGTTGAGCTGGATAGCAATGAGTGGTTGCTGCCATGTCACTCATCCTGGAGGGTAATGGTTCTGGCTTGCCACGTGGGTAAGACCTAGTGGGAGCAGCAAATGTTTCACCTCTGGAGCATGAGCTAGTGACCATGAGCTGCTGCCATGTTTTCACACGTTGCCATGGCAACATATGGGGGCACTGTTGTATGGCAAGGTAGAAGGAGCAGAGCTCAGAAGAGGCATCATAAGTGAGGGGGTGCTTTAAAAGGGAAGGTAAGTAGTTCAGCAGGACTATCAAGCTGGCCCATTCATTACTACTTGACTCTCACCATGAGGGAAAGTATGAGGTGACTTAGCCTCCCAGGCAGGAAAATAACAGAATGTAGGGTTCTCAATTAGCCAGTGGATTACTGGCACTCACCACCGTGGAACGAATGAGACAATTAGATGCAGAGAGAGGATGTATGAGTCGTGTCCTGTGGAGTAAGGAAAAAAAAGGCTTGTGAGACTGATAATTCTATAATCAGCAGGGCCAGAAGAAGAACCACCTTTGTGTAGGGGTATTACTTTACATTCCTGGAACAAGTGCGGTGGCCAGTGGCTATTGTTAGGTTGAAAAGACTGAAAAGAGATATTCTAAGATCATACAAGTGGTTAATAAGGAAGCATCCATATATGTTGTAGGGCCCCATAAAATTAATTTTTAGCTTTGAACAGGGATTCTAGGACTTGCACCATGGTGATTTTAGGGAGAGCAGTGTATCAGGTATAGTGACAGAGAAAATATGGGTAGGTAGTGTACCGTTTGAACTAAATTTATTTGTTATCATGTTCACCATGTCCTTTGAGTTACAATAAGTGATGTTTTTATGGACTGGTTGAGTACATTGCTGAGTATTGTTTTTTGGTTTCGTAACAGAACTGAAGAAAGATTTCTAATTACATATTGTCTGTGTGGCGACTGTAAGTTTGTAATCTGCTTCATATTTCCTAATGGTGTACTTAAGACCTCTGATAGCTTGTTTCAGTATTATTCTGAAGTGGAAGAAAACTGGATATTTTAAAATTGTTTAGGATCTTTCTTCTTCAGTCTGTTGATGTAGGGATTATATCATATTGATTTAATATTAAATTCAGAAATTTACTTAAAATGACTGGCAATGTTTTCTCTAGGTATTTATGGATGCATTGGAAGAAGTCAAAGGTGAAAGAGTCCACCTTTTCAAATGCATCCATGACTATGAGTTTCCTGGGAAATATGCTTAGGCCATCTAAAAGCTGTAGTAGGTTAGGTTTAGAAAAATATTTAAAGACCAACAAGATGAGTGAAGCATTGGTAACAAAAGTAAAAGATGAATGGCATATGGTCAGATTTTATTAGGAACACAATGCTGCACATTAAGTTACAACTGGGGGTAGGTTAGTAAGAATCTGCACAAGAGTGCTTGAACCCCTGATGACCGTTTTTACAGTTTAAGCGCTTTTGTCTTTGCCACAAGACTTCATCAGATACCCCTTCCACATGTTACAAATCTTTTATATTCACCTAATTAACCACCAATTATAATTTAAAAAGACAATATGAGAGTGACACAGATGGTATAGTGGCTGAATATAATGGTTTTAATATAATGGTTTTAAAATATACAATTATACTGGTACAATTTTGAGAAGAGAACATTTTTTGTTATTGTCTAAGGGGTTCAAATTTGTGTCTACTAGTGATGGAGACATTGCCAATGCTTTAGTTGACTTGAAATTATATTTAAGGAAACTTAATTTAGCTATGGTATGTAAAAACAGTGAAACAACAGATTTTGAATGTAATACAGGTCCTTCAAGGGGAAGCACCATAAATCCCCCCCTTCAACCAGTACTCATGATTTTTGAAAAACAAGCGACTGACGAGTTATATGAAGCATATGGTATGAATAAAAACAATAGGGGATGGACCAACTTAAGTAAAGAAGAAAGAACTTTGCTTAATGAATTAAAGAATGACAGTACCTTACGTATTATGAAACCTGATAAGGGAGGGGGTGTTGTACGGAGGAATATAACAATGTCATCACAAATATTTTAATGGATACTAAAACATATTCTCCAGTTTCTAAAAATGAGATTAACATAGCATATGGAAGGATAGATTCATTGTTGGAGGAGTATGTTTTGGAAAATAGGATTAGTGGCAAGACCCTATATTTTTTAAAACAACGGAACCCAAAAATTCCTATCATCTTTGGAGTACCAAAAGTACATAAATGTATTAAGGAACCTCCTTTTAGGCCAATAGTATCGGCTAAGGGCTCAAAAACACATCCTATTGCTGTATTTGTAGACTATTGGCTGAAAGAGATAGTAACTAACACCAATCATTTAATTAAAGTTTCTTGGGAATTTTTGAGCAAATTAACCCATGAGATCTGGAAAGAAAATTTGAGCTTTCTCACTATTGATGTTAGTGATTTATTTACCAGCATACCTAGGTTTGAGGGATATAAATATTTCAGTGATAGTGTTTACAAGTTATCCACCTTGCCCTACGACAAAATTCAACTTATTTTGGAATTAATGGAGGTAGTACTTGACAATAATTATATTAATTTTCAGGGTGAATATTTTCAGCAGATTTGTAGCAATGGGGGCAGTGTGCGCACCAGTATATGTGAATTTAGTCATGCTGGAATGGGAGAATAGGTTTGTATTCAAAAGTACCTATATGAAAAATATTCATCTGTATGTAAGATTTTTGGACAATATATTTATATTATGGGAAGGAGAAGAAGACAATGTGAAAACCTTTGTAGAATACATTAATGAAAGCACCCCCTTCCTTAGATTCACTTATACATGGGACAAGGCAGTTATTAATTATTTGGATACCACTATATTACAAACCAAAGATGGTTTTAAGTCCAAAATATACAGAAAAACAACTTGGTGTAACAGTTATTTACATTTTTCTAGTAATCATCCCATGTTTATGAAAAGGAGCTTAATTAAAGGGCAAGCAGTACACGTTGCCCGTATGACGTCAGATCACAACGATCTTGAACATGAGTTTAGGAAATTAAAATTTATGTATGTTGAGAGGGGATATCCAGACACATTTATTGAGGGGGTACTGGATGAAGTTTACAGGGGCTGGGGTAACAAATACAGACCACTTCTAGGGAAGCCATTGGTAGTTGGGGAAAATATCAGCAAAGATAACAAACATTGTATTCATAATACAAAGACAGTTACTGCAAATAAGTACCAAAGAGCATGTGTCATAGAATACAATGTTTTTTCTGGACCTTTTATGCAGATAATACAAGCTAATTGGAGTATGTTGAAGGCGAATAAAGAACTATTTGAAATGGTTGGTAAAATACCTTCTTTTTCTTTTAGGACAGGTATTAACTTTAAAAGAACATTCGAGTTACCATTATCTCAAAACAAGTATGCTGAAAAAGCAATAGTCCCTTGTGGTAGTTGTAAACAATGTTCCAACATCTTCAAGGAGAACAACATACAGCTGCAAAATGGGCTTGGCAGCTGGGTCAGATTTTGCAAAGATAATTGTAATACAAAGATGCTAGTGTATTTGGCTAGATGCAATGGATGCCCTGCGTTTTACGTGGGTAAAACGGAGAGGGCATTCAAAGACAGGATATACGAACATGGCTATGATGTAAAAACTAAGAAGGAGACTAGTGTTTTATACAAACATTCCATCAATTGTAGGTCCTTTAGTGGATATAAATTTGGCATCATAGATATAGTTAAAAACAATTCAGCGGGTGGTGATATAAAAAACATGCTGTTGAATAAAGAACTGAAATGGCAACTCAGGTTAAAATCAAACATACCCCCTGGATTGAATGAGTATATTTCTGTCAAACCAGTGTTAATTCAGAAGGCATCTGTAGTTTAAATTGCCAGGTAGCATAAACGTATAGGTAGCCTTAACAACTAGAATACCATGAATAAAATATTTAAATGTGTCCACTTCATTAAATATTTTATTTTATTTAAATATTTTATTACAACTTTTTTGCAGTTTATGGTGTAACTTTTACAATATTCATGTTTAATATTTGAACAACATTATGTGATTGCTTCATTTTTTTGAAGCAATAATATAACAGCTTGAATGGGTTTTGGTTATTAGTTTTATATAGGATGAAAGTAAAGTGTATTTTGTATTGTCTTTTTAAATTATAATTGGTGGTTAATTAGGTGAATATAAAAGGTTTGTAACATGTGGAAGGGGTATCTGATGAAGTCTTGTGGCAAAGACGAAAGTGCTTATTCTAGTTGCTCCTGTGGTTAAAACAATAAAGTGGACTATTCATTTTATTTTGTGGTACCAGGACTTTTTTCTCCTTTTGGACAAGTTTAGTCATTTATTTTTTTACTTTGTTGTTGTTTTTACAGTTTATTTATTATTATGATGCCCAGGAAATGCTGAGCATATTTCCTATATTTGAGTAGGTATGCCTATCGTAGGAAGTTAGTAGATGCCTCAGTGTTCATCTGGGATATTATCCTGTCCAAAGTGATACACAGATATTCCCCCTGTGACATCAGAAAACTCCAGCTCACAGCAGGTAAATCAGACTTTCAACTTATAGCTTGTTATCAGTTCCCTAACATAGACCTACATGATCATGAAAACTTCCCGTCATACCTTGAAAGTATTCCTATAAGAAATGGATCTTTAATCCTCTGTGATCTCTGCTAACTCTTCATAGACAGGGATACATATACTTCAAATGCTGAGTCCCAGCAACAATTCTTAGATTGGGTAAATGAGAATACCCTAGATCAAACTGTCCAGAATACTGCCCAAGGCAGCAATATTCTGAACCTTTGTTCTCACAGACTCTTCTCTGGCATGTTACCCACCCCTGGTAGGCTCCTCTTAGTCAAGTCAGATCACCACTTGGTTAGTTTTATGTTTAGAGAATCAACATTAAGTGAACATAAAAACCTCACCAAGGAACTGAAAGCAGAAGGTAAGACCAGCAAAGCTTTCCTTTAACTTAGGCTGCCTTCTGAGGCAAAGGATAAGTCCTTCTTTAGCTGCATTATAAAATTAAGAAATTATTCACATCACTGCTCTGAGCTTGTCTGTAATAGTGTGTCCCACTCCCACTCCAATGCAAAAGACATTGATGATCTACTAGCAAACACGTTTGCTGTACCTTTCTTCCCTGAAATTACTATCCCCACTCCAAACATTCCTGAATCACTTCCACCCCAACATCACCAAGGATTATCACCATAAAGACTTCTTCCATGAATCCTGACAATATACTGGGCTGTCTGATAAGCAGGGTCAAGTATGCCCTCACTGATCCTCTTCTTATGTTGTTCAACCTAAAACTGGTTACAAGCTATCCCTGAGCCATGGCATACTGTGGCGATGATGTTCCTCTGTAAAGATGGCCCAGTGACTTATGCAGGTAACTATAAAACCATTAGCATTACAAGACATGTTTGAAATGTCACAGAGCACGTTATCATGGACTTCATAAATCAAGACATTAAAAATTTGATCAGGCTCAGTCTGCAACAGTTTAGATTTTTCAAGGGAGGTCATGCCTGCTTAATCTTGTGAGATTCTTTGAAAGGGATGCACATGAGGTACACAGTAGTCCCACTGTTCATACTACCAACATGGATCTTGCAAAGGCATTCAACACTGTACCACATTTATAAATAAGCTTATAGCTTTAAACAGTGATCCCCATGTAGGAAGGTGAATTGCAAATTTGATCAAGGATAGAACTCACATTGTCAGTATCGGTCATGCCTCCTCATTTACGGAAAAAATGATCAGATGTGTTTCTGGGCTTCATATTGGGCCCTCTCCTTTTTTGGCATTCATTTCTACGACTTTCATACTGACATCAAAGATCTCTGTCTGACCAAGTTTGCAGTTGATTGTAATTTGGGTGTGGTTGTTAAGTCAGCCAATGCTATCAATTCCCTTCAAAAAGAGTTATCTTGTGTAACCTTCTTGTGCAGCAAAAAGGGTTCAAATTAAATGTAAGAAATGCAGAATCACATTTTTTAGAAAACAGCAAACTGATACAATCTAGTGCATCAATAATACCCTATCATCTAGAGATACAGTGATCAGGGACTTGGGCACTTGGGTTGATGGCTTCATGCCCTTTGATCACCATGTAGAAACTATAGAAAGAAAATCCTACCATAGCTCAAAACTAATCACCAAGGTCTTTTCTTCTAAAACTGTTCCCCTGTATTCTACCCGGATCATACCCATCATATAATATAATAGGCCCATTGGCATGTATGTCACCAGATGTACCAAAAACTTGAAAAAAGTCAAAAAGGATCTTGGGATATCAAAAACAAAAGCTATAAGAAGAGGCAGGAATTCTTCTCGTTGTACTCTGAGTCATATAAGCTCCTAAGGGGATATCTGTACTTTGCTTATTGTGCTGTCAGGGATCCTCTTATCTTTAATCTCATTTTTCTCAACAAGTCATATAGTGAAGCTGACAGCAGAACAAACTAACTCAATTATTCACCAGATAATAAATATATAAAAACTAACTGGAATGGAAAGGTTCATCATGCAGTGTCTCTCTAAACTCTGGAATAGGCTCCACTCATATGTCAAGGACAGAGATCCTCTGTCAGCTTAAAAACTGAATTTAGACAGTTGGATGAGTGCCCTGAAATATGGCCTGGGATTACAGGCATTGCTGTACTTTAAAAGGGTAGTAGAGCGTAAGGGTGTTTTTTGTCAAAGCGGGCATGGTCTCTGGTTAACAGCCTTCTATTTCCTATAATTCTTATTGTTCCTATGATCAACAGTTAGGTAGTTAAAGTCTCATAATATGATAGCGTTAAGGTTAAAAGACATTAATGGTGGCCTTTTGAAAGAAATAAGGTGATATTTAGTTTTGTTAAGAGTTATTTGAATGTCCAGAAGTCCTAGATTATGCATGCGGGCAATTTGTCATGAGACAATGGGGTTTCTGTGAAAGATAGATAATCCACCACAGTTAACCTTTGTCTGAAGGCATGATAAACACTAAGCCTCAGTGTAGAGGAAGTGCTTCCACTGCACTGAAACCCGGTTTCAGTTGCTACATAGATAAAGACATGTTCAAATTACAGGAATGCCTCTTGTTCTGACATCTTTCTGTTAAGGTTCTTACCATAGAATAGAACCACCTTGATGTTGTCTGGATCTGACTCTGTTATGTTGGAATGTCCAGTAAGTAGATAAATGAACTCTAACTGAAAAGACACTATGGGGTCAGCAAATGTTCTTGTTAGTATGTGTAAACCTTGGCATAAGAAGTGAAAGCCATTCTGACTAAAGCATGACACCTTATTTACCATCTCATCCCAGACTGGCACATACTGTATTCCCCTTTGAATTACATAGCCATTTAACCTAATTTTGAAGCCAGTTTTCTTGTTTCGTTTTATTGTGGCATCATTCTTTTTGAGGGCAAGATACTGTTTAAGACCAGAATATGTCATGCCTGTGACACATACATTCCAAGTTCTGTCATATCTTTTCGCATGTCCCTTTGTGTACAGTGCCTAATGTCATTCACTCCCACGTGGGCCAACATCAGGTCATAAATATACTTGTCATTGTTACGATTCCTTAGTGCCCTTATGACATCCCAAATTCTCATCCCAGGTAAGTAATTCACAATCACCCTCATTTATCTTGACTGATTAGTAGGTAGTAAGTATGGTATTCAATAGATTCTTCAATAGCTAGGACATTTACCTCAGCAGTTAACAGCCTTAGATTACCTTATGGACTTCTGCTTATATTTATGGTGAATAGTGTTGGAAATTTGTGCAGCCATTGTGTTGCTTGATGAACAAACAGAAGATACATCTCAAGTATAAGGCTGTGTTTTTCTGCTGCAAACTATGTTAGGATATGGCCATTTGTACCAGGCTCAGTATAGGTTAAACGTCTGGAGCTGCGCTAAAGAAATGACATGCTTATGCACAGTAGCCTGATGTGAGAGATTAGCCTCCATGTTAAGGAAGTAAATGCATCTCTAGAATGCATTTTTTTGTTGGTGGGAAGTAGCAATGAGCTGTAGGGTAATCATAACACGGTTGCCACAAAACTCAGACACCTT
Organism: Protopterus annectens; assembly: GCF_019279795.1. Taxonomy (NCBI): domain Eukaryota; kingdom Metazoa; phylum Chordata; order Ceratodontiformes; family Protopteridae; genus Protopterus; species Protopterus annectens. Next base: position 1,320,021,818 of record NC_056739.1, read on the forward strand.
GTGCAAGTAAACTAGCCACAGAGGAGGTGAGAGAAGAATGCTGTGTGGCAATGAAGGAAATAAGATACATATTCAAGGTATGAGAGTAAAACAAGGGAGGGGAGAGAACAGCACCTTTAAGGTGTTACTTAAGCTCTAAGGTGTGTTTTAGGCAAGAGGAATCAGCATCTTGTATGCATTACTCAGTGCTCTATGGGACTTCGACTATTTACTAGTTGTGTAGTCCTTGTTATATGATAGCATAACTAGAATAATTAGCTCTATCTACTGTAGTACAACTAGTACAGATACTATAGTCTAATGCAAACAATTTAAAAATACATGCTTGAGTGCCACAAAGTTATGCAAAAATGGAAGCAAAACAGTTCACACACAATTTCATGGTTGCCACAACTTAATAAAAACTACAGTCAGTCAAAGGCACAGTACAGCAATTTGCACAGCAATAAGCAAATGATCAATTCAAAATGTATATAAAAATACAATCTAAATGGTTTAAAATTTTAGCCACAGTTACCAAAATGAATCAATTAATTCCTGGGATTTGGAAACATTCTCCACATTGTGGTCAGAAAATGTATGTAAAAAGCAGCCATGTGCAGGGTGTGTACAGTGCACAGACCCACTGACAGCGAGTGTGAGAGGCCGAGTGACATAGCGACATGTATTTTGTGTGAATAGCTGTATAATAGCATGGTAATGAGCAACAGTATTAAAATGAGGGACTTGGAAGATGCAAATCAGAGTATACTATAATATGGTAGAGTGATTCAGAAATGTATATATACTGTGGCTGTGGGTGCTATCATCAGAGGAATTTACTGCCATAAAATCCTGAAGTTAAAGGAGGGGATTAATAGAACAATGTTAGGGGTAGCTGCAACATTAATAAGCCTATATATATATATATATGCAACGGGGGGGGGGTGCTCACTCCCTTTATTCATGATGGTGTATGTCTTTGCCCTTTCAGGTACTGTGTGTAGTATGAACAAGAAGAGAAGATATGGGGGAGCCAGCAGGTGGGGAAGATCATGCCAGACAAAGGTAGGTGCAGTATGCTGTGGCACTAGCCAAGTGGCAACAGATGGCCCATAAAAGTGGGCCAAATTAAAACATACACAGGACAAAAAAAAAGCATTGCATGCAAACCTACAACCATTCTCTGCTTACCCATAGGTAGCCTGTCTACACTGTGCATCAGACATAGGCTACCCAAGTAATAGAATGCAGAGGGCATGACCCATTTATCATCGTTTACAGTGGTAATGGTGGAGAAGACCATGTGTAATACCATCCACAGGGAAATGAGTGCATGCTGTTGCAACTGAAATAAGGTTTGTGTGAAATGTGTTTTGGGCTGGGGCCTATGGTAACATGCCCTGAGAGGGGCACAGCACCAGTTTTTTTGTCAATCCTCTTCCACATCATTGTATTCCCTCTGTTTATCAAATGTTTCCTTCATCTTTGTGCTTCCCGTCTTTCTTTGTATTACCAACCCCCTGTCAGTGTTGTCTGTCTTCTGTTTGCTTGTGTGCCCCTCCTACCTACCCAAACCTGTTGCTTTCCTCTTACTTCCCTTACTTACTTCCACAACTTAGCTTCTCTTCATATATTTGAAAAACAGACACCCAACTCAAAAACATTTATCCCAACTTCCTCACTTCCACCCTGCTCATTCCTTATGCTTTCACATTTTATTCTACTATACTTCCTTCCTTCTTCCATCTTTTTCCTGTACTGCCATTTCCACCCTTTAATCTAGTCAAAAACTACATGAACACAATTATAGCCCTTTAAGGCTTCCAAATCACTTAACCTTTTTGCCAAGGGATCCTGCCGCACATAATTGAAGTGCATGCAGAACGGATGATCACTGCTAAAAACATTCTTATCCTGTGGCCATATCTGAGTAGTGTGTGCTGTTCTCACAGACCCTGCTGCAGCCTTGAATAACATGTGTAATAAACTCTGCTCTTTGCACTAATTTCCATCGCTATTCAGTCATAATGAGTAGTGAGTTGCATACACAAACACACACAGACACAGTAAAGAGAGGAGAGTTGGCCACAAGTGCGTCTGTACTCTTTTTGAATTGCAGGAACTGTTTATTAAAAACAATTTATCATTTTTGGGGAAGGAGATTTTTCTCTACATAGCTTTTACTTCTCAAATGGCTGCTTTGCAAGCTCAAGGTTTCCAATGGTCATTTGCATGCATTAAGAATGTTTTACTCCTTTGATGTCTTTCTGACTACTTTTTCTGTCTAAGGCTGAAGTTTTAAATGATAAATTCATAAATCCTAAAAAGTCACATCTCCATGTATACAACACATTTTTGAAATGTACATCACTTAGAGAAATCTGCTATATTTTGATATTTGCAATAACCTTTGCAAAATTACGGAAAACAAACATAGGATAAATCCTCTGAAAGTACAGATAATTATTTCCTGCAGGTTTGTTCAGTGAAATAGCTTAACAGTATTTGGAGGCCTCTCTGTTTAGTAGAAACAGATCCATTTAAAAAAGTGCATTCACAGTGAAGTTTCAATCCTCATTTGAGTCGATACGCATTTTAAAGCCCATAATTACAAAATAGTGTGTCTCATTCCAAATGAAAAGAATATTGTGAATACAATGCAGATATCTGCTGATCTAGTTATTTAACTGATTGTGAGCTACAAATACACTGTTTATGTCAATAACTTATACATACATTGCACTTATTAATGTTAATGAGGCACTCACAACACCTTTTGTTTGCTTTAGAGTTTATTAAACATGAAATACTTGATGAAAAGCATTTAAGACAGTGATACCCTTGGCAGTGAGAACAGATCTTGTACTGAAAGTTGTCTTGAATCTTCCTCCGCACCCCATCCTCATCCTCAGGCCTGTATACAAGAACTATGCAACCATCCTAACAACTTTGGGTACTTCTTCATGTGAATATCTGATAGGTTGTTGATGGAAAAAAACTGGTAAAAGACTTAACGTATTCTCTTGCATAATCTGTCAGGAGTCCATTTACTTAACCACACTTTGAAACTACATGTTTCATTAAGAATCATCTTTACTCTTGAGGAATGTAAGGTAAGCATACAAATGAACAATTATGGAAAGAAACATGTCACTTTGGAGTATTAGCTACATCTACTAGGGCCTAGTCATTTTTGGCTGGCAAAGTCTAACTATGCATAAATGTGCATATGTATGCCTGTGTTTATGTAACAATTACAATATTTATTCAGCAGATCAATAGTATACAAGGATAAAGCCCTAACAAAGTTGCAGGCTACCAGAGATTGGTTAGCAGTTTAGCTGCCTATAGGAGCTGGCCAGGAAGGATGTGAGTGAACAACGACTGCCAGCTCAACCTATCCTGGGAAGAGGAAGGCAGCTGTAGCTCATTACGTTGTGACACCTAGCAGATGCTCTGTGTGTTGCAGCCCTGAAGCATGAACATAGGCAACTCTCCATGAAATTGTGCAGGTATACAGACTTAAGGATTCAGCATGTGGCTGTATGGGGGAGTGCTCCACTTATGGGGATTAGGGCTCTCAACAAGTCCAGCAATCTGACCCACACCTTATCACCCATCTCTCATTGTCTGGGGCATTGATGGGCTGATAGGGCTTCTCATGTAGGAACAAATGAGTCACAGGGCAGATCCCTACCCTGAGAATGTGCAACATCCATCCGTGTAGAAAGAATGGGCCAATTGGGTACAGAGAGATTGATCATCAGGTGAGCTCCTATTTATTTTACTTTAATCTAATTATTAACATTTGTTTACCAGTTAAATGTGACTGGGCAATAACCGATTTTCAGCAGAGTCCAGGGGAGAAGAGCTCCAAAGTATTACATAAAAGCAAAAGCAATAGAATATAGAAAATATAAATATTTGGTAAGGATTGTCATTTATACAAGGGCAATAAAAATACATTTGTAAAGGCAACTCTCAATAAAAGTGTAGTATATTATAATATAATACAGGGTGACCTAAGAACATTTTCTAGTGAGAGAACTAAGCTGAATTTGTTTAAAATTAAAAGAGATGAAGAGAGAGAGAGAGAGAGTTGGAAGGAAAGGTGAGAACAAGTGGGAATAACAAATGAATTTGAAGAGGTAAAGAGAGAGAATGATTATATCAGAAAAATGATTATTAAATAAATTGATAAAGAGAGTCAGAGATGAGAAAGTTAGCGAACATTAAACAGTAAAGTTATGAATATGTGTATGCAAGAGAGGAGAGGAGAAAGTAGGTTACTAGAGGACGAGAGACGTATACATTTCAAAAGAGTGTTTGAAGGTTGTCTCCTTTGGTTGTCTAGTATGTGAACAAAGTTTTCAGTAGTGGAATATGAGATGGTCATGAGGTAGAGGATGGTAGTTCAGAATGGGCACAGCTGGACGAAGTGAAGAAAGAGGATGGCTGCAAGATAATGGGCTGAGCGGGAAAAGACATTTCAATTAGAAGATGAAGGTGGGGTGAAAGAGAAAGATGATATTATAAAATGGGTCTAGCCTGGTGTAGAGCATGAGCAGAGACAGGAATTACTTGGGAATCTATTTAAAGAAATTTTGAACATGTGGATCCCTCTAACTTCAGGCCTATTGCTATTCTACCCCCACTCTCTAAAATCCTTGAAAAGTGCATCCATAATCAGCTCATTATTGACCTCACTCAAGAAAAACCTCCTCACCCCCACACAACATGGTTTCTGTCCCCATCACAGCACAACAACCAAACTAATATCCTTCACTCACTCTATTGCTGCATCTCTTGACAATAATAAACTAGTCTCATACCTATTTCACAACCTCTCTAAAGCCTTTGACACTGTATCTCACAACCTGCTTCTCTCTAAACTAGCTCACCTCAACCTCTCCAACTCTTATCCCAGCTGGTTCTCTAGTCACATATCTAATAAACTAGAATCTGTCAAATGGCTCTCTGGAACCTCATTTCTCCCTATCCAAACAGGTATCCCCCAAGGCTCCATCCTGGGACCCTTGTTATTCAATATCTTTATGAACAATGTTTACCAATCCTGTCCACACTCCACACTAATACAGTATGTTGATGATTCCATCATCATCTCCACTTCTGACATTCTACCTCATCTACTCACCTTCACACAAGAATCTATTCACTCTGTAGAAAAGTGGCTTACATATAATCAACTTCTACTCAACACTAATAAAACAAAACTCATTCTCTTCTTCCCCAAGTCTCCATATCATCTCAAATCCACCTTCTCTGTCACCTCTCTAAATAACACCACTATCAAAGTTGAATCTTATACTAAACTACTTGGGGTTTCATTGATAATGACCTTAAATTTGGCATCCACATAAATAATTGCATTAAAAAGACACACCAGAAACTTGGACTACTTTTTAGAAACAAAAAATTCCTAACTCAAGAATCTAAATTGTCCTTAGTTCAAGACTATCTACTCCCTACCTTAGTATATGCTGCCCCTATCTTTACAAATTTCCAAAAAATTCTGTCAACTAAACTGGAACTCACTTGCAATAAGATTGCCACATTTGCTAGTAATCTCCCATATCGATCACACCACTGTCTTTGTCTACAAAAACTTCTCTGGCTAGAATTTCAACATCAACTCATCCTACCTTAGCTTTTCCTGACCCACTCCATCCTTCACCAACCCCTAGCCTGTCCTTCTCTTACTACTGTCATCTCCCCCTATGCTCCCAACTGTGAACTCTGTAGCTCTGACTGACTCCTCCTCCAAATCTCCAAACACAAAAAAAATAGGCAAAATACTATAGTCACTCTGTTACCTCTCCTTGGAATAAACTCTTTCACCATATCTGATCACTTCTTCTTCTGGCTTTTCCCAGTAATGGGTCACCACAGCAGATCACATGTCCACTCATGATTGGCAGTGGAGATTTATGGTGTCAAGTTGCAGCCCAATGCCCAACCTTCCACAGAAGGCACACACACACACACATACGCACTCACACCTAGGGCTAATTTAGAGTGTCCAATTCACCTACAGCATGTCTTTGGGAGGAAACTGGAGCACCCAGAGGAAACCAATGTGACCACAGGGAGGACATGCAGACTCAACAAAGAAGGCAACCCAGCCGAGGATCGAACCAGAGAACCTCTTGCTGTGAGGTGGCAACGCTAACCGCTGCACCACCATGGCCGTCCATATCTGATCACTCAATAGCTTAAATAGCTTCAAACCTGCACTTAAGGAATATCTGGAAAACTCCTGGATTTGCCCCTGCAATGACCCTACTTGAATACTAAACCTGCCACCTCTGCCACTGTTTTTCTTCTCTCTTCTATCTATCTAGCTATGTATTATCTATGCTATATATCCAGTACCCAAGATTGTTTGTTCTCCTACCATGTATCAACGAAAACCCTATTTTTTTCCTCTATGTATAATATTGTGCATTTTTTAACTTCTGTCTTGACTAATTTTGTACTTCATTGTAACGATTTGTTTTTGCACTGGATTGTAACAAATTGTTTTTTTAATGGAGCTGTTTTCCTCGGGTCACTGCTGAAAAAGGGCCTCTGGCCCAGCCAGACTAACCGGGTTAACAAAAGGCAAATAAATAAAAAAATAATAAAATAAATTGCACTGGTGTCTGAGTATATTTGCAGCAAAGTATGCAGTCTTGTTATTGCATAGCTCAAGTTTAGTTTCTATAGCGGTCTGGCGGTTTGTAAGGATGAACGCTTTATACAGAACTGATGGTAGAAGGTAAATGTTAGCTAGGATTAGTTTAGAATTAGTTGTGCGGAAGTTTTTTTTTTGTTTGTTTTGTAGAGCATTCCTAACTTTTAATGTATTTTTTTATTTGCGTTTAGAATATATGGGCCAAATTTTACACTGTTATCTATGGTGACATCAAGCAATTTAGTAAGAGATATTACTTCAATGTCAGGGTTGTTTAGGGAGATGCTTTTGAAGTTACTTTTGTGAAGACAATGTGAGTTAGTGAAAAAAATGAGTAGATTAATTTTTTAGGTTTAACTAGTAATAGTGCATGCTGGAGAGTCAGCTTTCAATGCAATTAAAGAATTTTTGTATTATTTGTTAAAGATTGCTTCGGCTATCACAGGAGCAAATTAGAGCAGAATAATTTACCTACTATATGAGAGAGACTTGTTGGGAAGAAGTATAGAGATTGTTGGTGCATGTATAAAACAGCAGGAAACTAAGAATAAAGCCTTGAGGTTCACCTGTGGTAACTGGCAGGAAAGGATATAAGGCGCAGAGCCATTTAACAGTCTCTTGTCTGTCAGACAAGTAGCTTCTGAACCAAGGGAGAGTACAGTGTAAGAGGCCAAGGTAAGGCATTTCATGTAGTAGTTTTCTGTGTGATAGAGTGTCAAAAACCTTAGCTAGGTCAAGGAATAAAGAGAAAACAAATTTTCCATAGTCCTTTGCTTTGCTGATGATTTCTAGGAAGGTTATGAGGGCAGTGTTAGTATTATGTGCTAGGCAAAAGCCATGGTGGTATGTGCCAGGAGTTGCTGTAGAAACAGGTATTGAAAAAGTTGCTTGTGGATGCTTTTTTCCAACATTTTTGAGTGAGGAGCATACCTCTCGACTTTATGGATTTTTACAGAATGCTCAGATTTCTGCCTCATATTTTCGTTCCATTTTTCATAAAATTGTGTTTTTTTTCTGGAAAATTAGTGGCAAATCATTAAAGATTGAAATAAGAGAATAATGGCAGACATTTGAGATTCAGACTTCATATCCTTCAGAAAATTCATGCTTTCTAAGTTTGTAAAAGCGATATTTAAAAAATGTCCTTATTTTTGGGTCTTTGCCCCACTTCTATTTATGCCTTTGTCCAGATTTCTTGCTCTTAGAAGTTGAGAGGTATGGTGAGGTGATAGTTCTGTTGATGTCCTCCATTTATGTAGTGGGCTCTATGTGATTTTTTTTCCAGAGTGAAGGAACACAAGAGTTTTCTACTGACAGTTATACTGATGGTTACTATGTAGGCTATAGCACTGGCTGCTATCTTGAGAAATGACAGTGATAGGTGGATGATAAGCATGGTTTGAGATTGTAAAGTATTTTTCAGGCAGTGCTGTAGATATCTATGCTGCTGCCCTGTGTTGATACTCCATTTGGTACCCCTCAACTTTTAAGTTGAGAAGGAAAAAAAATCACCTATCCCCCGAAAAAGGTCCTCTCATATTTGAGGACAAGAAGAAAAAGCTCATTCTTTGAAAATAAAACAAACACCTTGCTACATATTATAGCATACATGAAGAGCTTAAGTGATTCAGGTCTGACTGCTAATGTACTATTGACAATGCTAGTAGTGCACTACCAACCGATTGGAATACTCCCCCTAATGCTCTCCACCTGGGGTGGCTGCCCACTTTGTCCCCCTAAGCTATAGCTGTGCTGTAGGGAAGCAAAAAAATCATATTTGTTCATATGATTGTTCACTAAATCTAACTCACCTACAAAATTATGAACATAAGCATAGGTCCAAAAGCCCATTATAGACATACACCTTTCACAATTTTGTGTTTATCCTTTCAGTTGTGCTGGGGAGTGGCAGAGGTGGGGAATGAGTCAGTTCACAAGTGACTAAACAATACTATCACTTCAGATATTTTCCCCAGGGTTACATATGCTGCCTCTTTTTAGAACCTATCCAGCTCATACACCTTTTACTATTTTTATACCCATTCAACTCCCTAATCCCCCCCCCCCCGATTCCATCCAGACTCCTGTTATCTTCTTCCTACTTCTATACCTAGTCTCTGTCTTCTACATATTTTTGCTTATCTCTCTTCCATACAGGATGACAACAAATCTGCAATTCCTCCACTATCTCTCTCTTTTCTTGTTAATACTCTTCCTTACACTGACCACGAACATGGGGTTCCTTACACTGACCACGAACATGGGGTTCCTTACACTGACCACGAACATGGCCTTCTTTACTTCTTTCTTCTGATCTGTCAGTTTCTTTGCCAAAAAAATTGCACATCTCCCCAATACTCACCAGAAGTTTCTCTGCTGAATTGTCTCCCATTATATCTGCTTCTTTATACCTCTTCAGCTCCCTGCTCCTATCTGCTTTTCATTCCTTAATCCATTTCTCTCCTATTGCATCTCTGCTCTACCCTGCCACCTCTGCATCTCCTTTTAAATTTCCCTTGCCATCCTCCTCCTATCTGTTCTCATTCTCCCACATTCTTTACACCCTCTTCCATCCATCCTATACCATGTCAAATCATCTATTTTACCTGTTTACCCCTTAGTGCCTCCCACCAATTTCTAAAATAACTACCTCCTTCCAGTCATCATGGTCATGTTCTTATCATCCACCTGGAGTTCCTATATGCCACCCATCCTAGCATCCAGGAGCTTGTGCCATGCTAGACAAATGGACAGTGCCCCCTAATCTTTTAGGATCAAGTGATCATAGGCTCATAGGAACTATAACACAAGCAAGTCTGACGACCATGTAAGCCATACTGAATGCAGATCTCGAAATGTTTCCTCCCATTTCCTGGCAGGAAGACCATGTTGTCTTGGGGATGAGTTTGTGGGTACCCACCCAGTCATCAAGGGTAGTCTTGAAGGAGGCAAGCGTATCACTCAGCTTAACATGTAGAAACAATTTGTTCCAGAGGTGCATAATGAATCTATCCCTCTTTTTGTTGTGTCTTTTGGCTTTTCCCGTTTAGGGGCTGCCACAGCAGAACTCGGGTCCACTAATGATTGGCAGTTGATTTTTACATTCTGAGTTACCAGCCCTGACGCACAACCTTCAACAAAGGTACGCCCATTCACGCATGTCTCCACACAGAAGATGCTCTAGCTGAGAATCGAACTGGACAGCATCTTACTGTAAGACGACAACGCTACCACAACACCACCACTGTGGATCAATGAATCTATCCATCTAATGTGTTTTATTCAATTGTTGGTGGAGGATCAGAGCTTCTTCCTCCATGCTTTTATCTTGCTTACCAAAACACATCAAGTTATCTAGTCTGTTGGCATTAATCTTCAGTGAAACTGATTTACAATTCTTAAAAAATAAAATTTCACCAAATGAAATCAGGAATTTTACCTATGATTTTTAAGCACACCTTGCATTCATTTTTAGTATATTTACCTATATGGCAAATGTGCACACTGGCCTAAAATGCCAAATTCGATAAAAAGCTCATGTTTTCAATACTTAACCAGTTCAAACTCATTATTTTTCAAGATAAGTTTTCCAGAAAACTGGAAAATCAGGGTCTCTGCTCATCTCATGAAAATAAGTACTCCATTTCTCTTCTTTCACCTTCTGCAACATGTACATATTTCTCACCAGTCCATTATTTTCACCATATCCTTCTTTTTTCACCATGGAATTATGTCTCGATTATTATGTCCATTTCTGAATCCACTATCACATTAAAGCTATCCCCTCTGCCCACCTTCATTATCCTATCTTGCAGTATCTTTACCTTCCTCATAAAGCATATTATTTATTTATTTGTTTATACGTACTTTGTTAAAGTACATCTTAACTGTTTAGATTCTCTCACAATGTCCATATTTGTATCTCATATTTTTGGTGTGCTCCTCATAAAATTTTTGGTTTTCTGGAAAATCACTTGAGGATTATACTCACTAAATAATGATATATATTTGAACTACTGACTTTGTATCCTTCAGAAAATGCATGCTAACACAACTCGTATTATTTTAGTAACTGTCTAAGTTTACGAGCAATATTTAAAATCTGTCCCTATTTTGGGGGCTTTTCCCCCCACACCATTATTTTTGGCTTTGTCTATATTTCTTGTGCTAAGAAGTTGAGAGGTATGCTTGTTAACCAAGTACATAAATTAGTCCAAATAAACTTTTTAGCCATTACCAGGTCAACCTGGGCAAAGCAATCACAACCAAAAAATAGATATAGTTCAAAGAGCAACAGACATGTACATTAGTATGGCATTACTATAGTGAATCATAAGCTGCAAAAGAAAATTTCCAAAATAATAAGCACATCTATATTTCAATAAAGGGCAATGTAGCAGATTTTAGTACAAATATTAGTAGTTGTATATGATTTGGTTAGATGTGAAGAGCAGGTAGGCAATCTACCCCAGGCATTAGGTAAATTAGTTTCTAAAACAATGTGTAATACACACTACAACAATGGAAACAAAGTAAAAAAGCTGGACACCTCTGACATTTTCCCCAAGGTCACATATAATACCTCCTTATAGAACCCAAATACTTCTTTTCCCTTTGCCTTGTATCTGTACTCTCACTCACTCCAGTCATTAACATCCCATGTCTGAATATACTACCCTGTCTTATCATACTGTAATCTCCACACTACTTCACCCCAAAACTAATATGAAATCCTGGTTTCATGAACCCTTGTGTTCTCTCTCTCTCTCTCTCTCTCTCTCTCTCTCCTACCCTCCCTAACACACAGTGTCTGTATTTTCTGTATCTCAACCTGCCTTTCTTTTTCCTTGTCAAGGTCTGACTTACTATTCATTTTATGATCCTTGTACTACAAGTTCACTTTTTCTAGCCCCCTTTTTCCATGAACATTTAGAAAGCTGTTCCATACAGATACTGATGACCCTTTACCCTTCCCATTTTTCCCCTACCAAGCTTTAACGGGAAATAATTTTAAACATCCTGTCCTTAGTGCAAAGTGACCATTTTGTTACAAGACCTAAACCGGGACACTTAAGCTGCAACCTGTTTATAGGCCTACAGCCCTACACTAATCCCTGATTTTACAAACTTAGAAAGTTGATAGAATAACAGGTTTTACATTAGCACAAATTTTCTGAAAGGTATTAAGTCTGAAACTCAAATGTCTGACAATATTTTCTGACTTAAATACTCAATGATTTTCCAACTATTTGCTAGAAATCCATAATTTTATGAGAAATGAACCACAAATATGAAGCAAAACTCTGGACATTCTGCAAAAATCTGTACAGTTAAGAGCATACCTCTCAAGTTCCCAGCACAAGAAATCTGGGCAAAGCCAAAAATAATGGGGGGACAAAGGCCCAAAAATATGGATACATTTTAAATATTGCTAATATAAACTTAGAAAATTGCTAGAATAAAAGGTGTTGTATTAGCATGAATTATCTGAAGGATATGATGTTCAAACGTCTAATTATTAAGTGACTTCAACCCTTAATGACTTACAGGAAAATCACAAGTCTTATGAGGAACAGACTTGAATATGTCAAAAATCTGGACATTCTGTGAAAATCTGAGAAGTATGGTGAAGAGAGAGAAAGAGAGAGAAGAGAGAGAGAGAGTGAGAGCGAGAGATTGTGTATGTGAGAGATCAGGAGAGTGAGAGCAGTCTTGAGTCAATGCATGTATGAATGAGGAAATGAGTGTGTGTGTGTTTGAGAAATCGGGAGAGAGTGAGAACGATGTGTGAGTGACTGCATGTATGAATGAGGGAGTGACTGTGTGTGCGAGAGATCGGGAGAGTGAGAGCGATCGTGTGTGAGTGAATGCATGTATGAATGAGGAAGTGAATGTGTGTGTGTGAGAGATTGGGAGAGTGAGAGCGATTGAGCAAGATTGTATGTGTGTGAGAGAGTGAAGAGTGACAGTGACCGTGCAATCCCCTAGCAGCGATTAAGATGTTTGTGCATACTTCTCAGCCTCTTACAGCAAGAAATTTGGACAAGCTTATAAATAATATATAACGTGTGTGTGTGTGTGTGTGTGTGTGTGTGTGTGTGTGTGTGTGTGTGTGTGTGTGTGTGTGTGTGCCTGTGTGCCTGTGTGCATGTGTGTGTGTGTGTGTGTGTGTGTGTGTGTGTGTGTGTGTGTGTGTGTGTGTGTGTGTGTGCGCATGTGCCTGTGTGCATGTGCGTGTGCGTGTGTGTGTGTGTGTCTTACAGAGAGAGAGAGATGAGTGAGAGTAATCTCTGGCAGCAGCATCAAGAAGTTTGCATACTTAACAGTCTGCAACTCTCGTTTTATTTCATTTAAATTTGTTTTGGAGGGCAAGTAAACATTTGTTAAAGTAAAGATCGATACGTACCTGCCCAGCTTATATTTTTCTTCATGGACTGCTAAAGGAGCTCCTCTTCTCATCATCTCCCACCACCTGCCATGTCTATATTCTGACAGTGGACCTAACAGAATCTTTTGTCATCCACAAAACTGTCTGAAGTTTTTGTTTTGGTTCACTCACTGAATGTTGGAAACCATTCAGACTAAACCGGGACATTTCTGCGTCCCAAAGACAACTTTTGGGATTCCAGGGCAGAGACTTCCAAACTGGGACTGTCCTGGAAAACCTGGGACCGTTGGTCACCTTGCCTTAGTGTGAGCTCCATAGCACAGAGAAATGATGCCTTAACTAAACCCCAGATGACTTGAGTTTGAGTAGATAGCTGAGTGTTGGAGAACCGGTGGGATGGTAGTAAAGCCATCAATGCCAGCTCACTTTCTCTGGAGGAGAAAAGTCATGTGCTATAGCCTGGCACTTTAAGTTACTCCACATGATGGAGGTTGGGGTAAAGGACCAGGTGTGATGTGTGTAGCAGTGAAGCTGCAAGCTGTGCATATGTACAAGTACATATGTTTCAGTGTACTGTTATTATTGTGAATGATCAGCTACTGTGGAGACTCGGTAGGGCTTACTAAACAATGGCCTCCAGTGATTGACTGTCACCCATGGCGAATAGCTGGAACAGTCATATAATGTGAAGACTGGTCATCATCAGGCAGAGAATAAAGTAGAAATAAAAAAAAAAAAAACATTTTTCAGTGTAATCCCATAACCACTCTGGATTTTTTTCACTGTTTTTATTCATTCTTTATTCTTTAGGCTCAAATCATGACTAAGAAGGGTCCACAGACTGGCCCACCTACTTCGCTACAAATACTGCTATAACAGAGCATTATTAGTCTAATATAAAATGTTAACAATTACAAATTTTACAAATGATATTGTCTAAACAATAATTTCCCTTATGAATAAATCAGAACAACATAATATAAAAGATTAATTAATCAATGGGGCGGCGAAAACTGACACACTCTGGCTAGGCTTATAAATGCCCTCGGGCAGATAGCCTAGTACCTACCTATGAACCTAAGACAGCAGTCAGTCTGTATCAGTGCACTGTAAGACAAATAGAAGCTTTGCATTCTGCGGACATTTATTTTCAAACGGCTTGCATGCAGATCCCAGAAGCTCATCCCAGTACGTCACATTTTGCCTTGCATAACAAATGCTATCTATACAGCTGTCTTACATTTGAGATGTACCATGAGCAATCCTACCATGCAATGCAGTTCTCATCCACATTCCAAGACCATATTACACACACACACACACACACACACACACACACACACACACACACACACACACACACACACACGTATGTGCCCACACAAACACACACCAAACACACACACAGACATGCATGCAAATGCTCACAAGACAGATAGACAGACATGGGTGCATAGTGTCACTTGTCATG
>NC_056739.1:1320041352-1320051352 GCF_019279795.1 Protopterus annectens
TTGGTCTTTTTAGGATTTAGTATTAGCTGGAAGTTTGTTAGTCAGGTTCCGATGGATGTAAAGGTTTCTTGGGGTTTTGATTCGAAGTTGTTGGAGGGTGGGGGCAGAGCAGATTAAGGTGGAGTCATCAGCATATTGAACCAGATTTGCTAGATGGGTGGCTTTGTGAAGATTACTTGTAAATATAGTGAAAGGTAGGGGTCGTAGTATTGATCATTGGGATACTCCTAGTTTTACAGGAAGTAGGGGGGAAAAGGAGTTTTTCCACTGAACAGCTTGTTGGCGTTAGGAGAGAGAGTCTTGAAACCATAATAGAGTGGGGGTAGTTAGTTTTAACTCTAAGAGTGATGTTATTAGTTTTGTATGGGAGACTGTATCAAACACCTTTGATAAGTCAAGGAAAACTGTTGACACTAGTTGGCCATTATTGCATTGCATATTTACTAGATTACTAAAATGTATGAGTGTAGTGGTAGTGCTATGGTTGGGGCAGAATCCATGTTGAGTTTTGGCAAGAAGATTGTTGGAGAGGAGATGTGTTAGGACCTGGGTGTGGATACATTTTTCCAGTATTTTACCCAGCGGGAAAAGTATAGCTATAGGGCGGTAGTTTATTAGGTCAGTGGAGTTGCCCCCTTTGTGTACTGGTGTAATGTAGGAGATTTTCCAGAGAAGTGGCACCTTTTGTTCTGAGATTGGTATAGATATTTATATTCATAGATATATACACACACACACACACACACACACACACACACACACACACACACACACACACACACACACACACACACACACACTCACACACACACACACACACACACACACACACACACACACACATGCTCACATATACACATATACGTGCGTGTGTCTGTTTGTTTGCACATTCCATGCATGAATGCAAAACAAATTACTGTCTACAGTTTGCACATTACTTTAGTTCACCTGTTTGCTTTTTCATTTAAAAGTCATCAGAAAATGTATGCAAATCACACAAACAAGTACATACATGAGCAGTAAATAACACTGTCCCGTCAAGGATGATAAGTGATGTATGACCCAGCTAGAGTCTATTACACTAAGCTATGATTAGAATTCAATGTTTTAGGATATTAATGGGAAATTAAGTACAAAGCAAAGAAGGTCATACAAGCCTGTGGCCTGCTTTTCATCTTGGGATTGGTGCTAATGTTTTGCTTCGGGTGACAGAAAAAACAAAGGAGCATTGCATCCCAGCAGCGTGAAGCTGTGGTGAGACCAGCACTAGTAGTAGCCCTGCAGTAGCCATTCGGGTGAATCTCCCTCTTCTCATCCTTCTTGACAAGTTAATTCTTTCTTTTCAGTAATTACTGCTTGAGTTGCTACTGCCTAACCTAACTTGAGAATATCCCCCTAAATGCTTCATCCATAAATTATCAGGGTCTACTTTTTAGTTCCCCTCAGGTGTTTGTCAGTGCCCTGTATAGACAGACACCTTTTGTTGACATTTTTCATGTAAAAGCACCATTGAAATTTCACCAGTACCTAGTTGTACACAGGGCAACTAGTTTGCAGTGGCAAACACTTCTCCTAGAGTTGCAAACCAGATATTCCTGACATTACTTTATATTCTCACTCCAGTTGTCTAATCAATAAAAAAGAGTCTGTTGTCATGGATATGAACTTTCCCACTATCTCCATTACCAGCTTGGTGTATATGGGCATCCTGAGGAAATGTACTAATTAGACAGCTAATTAATTCTCAAACTGATATGATATGTGTGAGATGAATTTGCAAAATGTCATTGGAAGCAAAGCTCCCACATAAAACTACTCCTAATGTCAGTAATGTTGTCATTAGCACACACGATGCAACCATCATACAAAGTTCAAAGCAGACATATAGACCCACATATGCTGAGGCACTTAAATAGAAATTTACTAACACCCAAAGACCTCCTAGATGAAGTATGTATAACAAATGCCCTCAGCAGCCCTAAATGCACTCTTTCAAAACACCACCCACATCAGTATATACAGTCACATCTCATGGAGCCTCTACGTCTAAGCCCATAAGGCAAGCCACCACACAATCCAACATTCTGATCATTGGAGACTCAATCATGAGACACACTGATGTCCCTCTCATCAGGATGAGTAAGGAGAAAGTCACGGTCAGTTGCTTATCAGAGGCCAGGATCTGCCACATTACACATGGACTCAGGTCAATGGACCATAAGTAAGTATGATTCAGTCATAGTCCATGTTGGGTTTAAATGACCTGAGACATACCTCCCTAGACTATATGAAGAGAGACATCATGGAGCTCTCTGAATATGTGTCCCAGGCTGCTATGAGCCTAGCATTGGTTAGCATTTTACCTTCTCCAAGGATGATGCCACAATGTGAACAGAAGATGACTTGGCTTAGTTTGTGGTGTCATTCTAAGGGGTGCAATATTTGTCAGCATGGAAGGAGATAGTTAACAGACCATGCTACTTTGACATGAATGGTTTGCTCCTCTCCCCTCTAGGCTTTTGAATATTAACTAAAACATTGCCTTCCCCTTAGTGCCTTTTTAGGCAATGCCAAACTGAAAGTACTTCCGCCATAGCAATCTGAAGGTGTTACTATTTAATGCTAGAAGTCTAAACATAAAAGTCCACTCCCTAAAAGCTTTCTTCACCCTAGAGAAGGCCGACATCTATGCAGTCACTGAGACATGGTTTAGAGCTACAGACAGCACACTGGCAGTGCAAGACTATAATACCTTCCACACATTTAAACCAGCTACTACACAAACAGGGACTAAAGATGAAGGTGTCTCAATTTACATCAAAAATAAATATACCTCAAGACTGGTCCAGCAGCAAACCCCCATAGGCAAATTCCCATATCACTTCTTTGAAAGCTATAGGTCCCGCTCTATGACCCAGGAAATCCATAACATGTATTTAAATTTATTGGAAACACTCATTATCTAACCCAATACCATTTTCATAGGTAACTTTAATTACCCCACTATTAACTGGGAATCGTATACAACACCAAATATACATGCCCAGAGATTCCTGGATTTTGTAAACACTTACTTCCAGGACCAAACTGTCAATACACCAACTAGTTGTTCAAACATACTGGATCTGGTCCTCACTAATATGGGAGAGTGAGTCACATCCCCAAGTGTAATGTCTTCTCTGGTAAGGTCAGACCATAAAATGGTCTCCTATTAAGTAAAAATAAAACCTGGAACCCCAGCTAACCCTGGAAAATTCAGGAACTATTCTAAGGCTAACTTCCTACTATTGTGTTATTATCTGGCAAAATTTCAAGCCCCCATAAACCCCGAAAACACTGCTGCCTACACGGAACTGTTCACAGTAACCCTACACAACCATGTTAATACCTGAATAGAGGCAGCTGGAAGAAGTACGGAACTTACTCAAAAAACAAGTCACCCTGATGGAATCATATCATCAATAGGCTGTATAATTGAAGGAAGAAAATCATGGCAAAAAGTAGGAGGTGCAGCACCAAGCAGGATAAAAGCACTTTCATCAAACTAAACAATTTACTCAGAGGGCAAATAAAGTCAACCAAAGCCTAATTTTAGGTAAATTTGGCCTCCCAGGCCAAGGACAATCACAAGGCATTCATAAGCTATGTCTGCAACCTCAAATGCAATGCACAATTGTGTGCAGAGCTTATTGTTAAAGGAGCCATCTATACTAATCCAGCAGATGGCCAACAAATTCAGCTACAGCTTTACCCCTCTAGTCCCTTCAACCTTCGCCCAGGAAATACCATCAAAGGGATCAAATATAACTCCCTCCTGCTATCACTAGGAAATAGGATCTTACTGCTTTCTCTAAGGCCAATGGTCCCAGACTATATCCCAGAATGCCTTTTAAATAGCATGAAACATGACTTATCAGGCCCTCTGGAATTACTATTTAACCATAGCCTCCAAACAGGCTTTGTGCCTTATGAAAGGAAAGCAGCAACAGTCATCCCTCTGCACAAAGGTGGGCCATCTACAGCCCCTGGAAACTGCAGACCCATAAGTCTCACTAATCTCATATGCAAAGCCATGGAAAGAATTATCATGGAAAAGATCAACAGTGACAAAGGAAACCTCCAGACACTGGTTTTGTATTGGAAGGGTCATGGCTACTCAACCTGGTGGACTTCTTGAAGTAGGTCACCAAAGCAATGTATGAAAGTAAAATATTTACCTTAAGCTGGCCAAGGCATTTGACACAATTCCCCACTTGGGCATTGTTTATAAACTCAGGGGGATGGGTATAAAATCTTATGTCAACTGGCAGATAGCCTGCTGGCTCATAGACAACCCCAGGAAGTTAGAATTGGAGAGTCCACCTCTACAAAGAGGGCAGTCAAAAGTAGAATCCCCAGGCATCGGTCCTGGGACCACTCCTTTTTGACATTTACTTCTCTTAAGTCAAGGCCAATGTCAGTAGCCTCTGGCTGACTAAGTTTGCAGATGATTGCAAATTAGGAGCAGTCCTAGAATCCGCCACTGACACAAATGTTTTCAAGGAAGGACTGACACAGACAAATAACTGGTGTCAGAGCCACAGACTAAAACTAAATGCCAAGAAATGCATAATAGTATCCTTTGTAAAGTCATCCAATCCCTGGTTACTATCATATTGACAACACACTCCTAAAAGTTGACCTAGTAGCCAGGGACTTGAGGAGACACACACAGACAGAAATCTTGCATTTGGTCATCAATTGTCTACAGTAGGGAAGAAATCATTCTATGTTGGGAAGCTTATAGACAAAGGTATGGTATCTAGGTCCAAGGAAGTCATTGTTCCTTTGTATTCAGCATTCATCAGACCTATCATTGAATACAAAGTCCCCTTT
Source organism: Protopterus annectens (assembly GCF_019279795.1). Taxonomy (NCBI): domain Eukaryota; kingdom Metazoa; phylum Chordata; order Ceratodontiformes; family Protopteridae; genus Protopterus; species Protopterus annectens. The sequence continues at coordinate 1,320,046,228 of NC_056739.1, forward strand.
GGTATGTACCTAACCAGGCATATCCAATAATTAGAATGTCTGCAGAGGTTCCTCACTAAAAGAATACAAGGCATAAGTAACATGTCCTGTGCAGACCACCTCAAGGCCCTATCCCTGTATTCTGTCTCCAACAGGCTGTTGAGAGGAGATCTATGCCTGACACACAGGGCATGTCAGCCTACCCTCTGCTGGACCTCCTATATATTTCGCAACACTAACAGCATCAGACTTATCCATTCTAAAGACTTAAACCGTGCCTGTGATATAAATAGGACCTGCTGGAGAGACAGGTTTGTATCCCAGAGATGACCCCTTCTCTGGAACAGGCTTCCCATCCATGTGAAGCAGAGTTCCTCCCTATCCCAAATCAAATGTAACTTGGACAACTGGATAGGGAACAGGAAATTCATCCCCGGTTTGGCACTTATATCTCACATGCAACTTGTAAATGGTTCATCTCTCAAGCTCCTGCTTACAGTTTTCAAGGGAGCCAGAAAATGTCACAGATTTGAGATGCACCGCTAGGCTTAAAAAGGCCCTTGTGGCCATTAGCCTAGTAAATACCTCTTAACTGGCTACAAATGTAAAAAAAAAGTAAGACAAATTTAAGGAAAAAGAGATCAGAAGAAACATTGATTGATCAGACGAAAATTGCATTCTGACAAGGGTAGCAGAACTACGGACAGGTTGGGTAAGAAGGTTTACACTTCTGCTATCCTAGCTTTTAGGGCTATTAATTATCAGACCCATATGTCTAGGTATGTGTTGGCTATTCTTTCTCAAGCCTGCCAACTTATTTCTGATCTTCCAGACCCCGATGGTAAAACTTCTGTTCTTTCCTTGCTAGGGACTTCCTCTCAATTCATTCGTCATTCTATTAAATGTAGTTATAATGCAACAGATGCCTCTTCTAGGGCTGCTGTTTTTGGTTCGGTGATGAGCAGGTATTCTTGGCTTAGGCTTCAGTCACTACCTAATGATATTTAAGCTAAGTTGATGGATGTCCCTCTGGATTCTAAACTTTTGTTTGGTTAAGCTGCTGCTAGTTTGTGTAAGTCCCTCCAGGATAAGGGTAAGGCCTTACAGGAACTTAAACATGTGTTTGTTTCTCCTGTGCCAGAATTTCAGAGAAAATACCCCACTAAGCCTGCCTTTGTTCGTAGGCAATCCCATCCTTCTACTAAAGGTAGGAAGAGTGGCAAACGGGCTCCTCCTGCTAAGGCTTCTCAGTTTTCAGGGTCTCCAAAGCATTCTTTTCTGTCCAAACTAGGTGCTGTGTGACTCTTCATCTCTTTCCAGCCACATTCCTCTTTCTCTTCCCGTTTCTTTTTCTCTTTCTGTTTGGTTTCAGCTGACTCAGGATTCTTGGGTTCTGTCGATTATTCATCAGGGTTACTTCATGGTGTGGAAATCCCATCTTCCTTTTATGAGCATTCCTCTGCCTCCTCAGGAGCAACTTCCCTTTTTCCCAGAGGTTCTTTACAATGTCTTGACTCAGGGTACTATTGAAGAGGTGTATGTGTCCCAAAGGGGGAAAGGTTCTACTCCAGACTGTTTCTAGTGCCCACAAAAGAGGGCACTTGAAGACCTATTCTAGACATCTCTCATCTAAACACTTTTCTAGAAGTGCCTTCCTTTCACATGTTGTCCCTAAATATTCTGTTTCCTCTCTTGCTCCCTAAGGCCTATATGGTGTCTCTGATTTTCAAGGATGCTTATCTCCATATTCCGATCCATTCTCTTTTCAGGAAGTTTTTGTGTTTCTCTGTTGCTTCCTGGCATTTTCAGTTCTCTGCTTTGCCCTTCTGCCTTTCTACTCCCCCACTGGTATTCACCAAATACTTTGCTCTTGTAATTTGCTGTTTGCAGGCTTAGAGGGATCCAAATTTTTCCTTATTTAGATGAGCTGTTGATTCAGGCGTCCTCTCCAGAGACTCTTTTGCAAAATGTTAATTTTGCCATTTCCCTTCTTCAGAGCCTAGCGTTCACTATACATTTCAGAATGTCTTCTCTGACTCCTTCTCAGGATCATGGTTTTCTGGGTTGCAGGATTCAGACGGTGCCAATGCATCCTTGCCCCCTCCAAAGGCCTTAACTCTCATTTCTTTCTTTCTTTCAAGCTTGTTTCCTCTGGCTTCCATTACCACCAGGGAGTTTCTGAGAGTTCTGGGTTTCATGGCATCCACCATTCCAATGCTCCCTCTGGCCAAACTTCACATGAGAAAGTTTCTGAAGTCAGTGTGGCTCCAACATGCACATCCTCTAGACTTTGTAGTTCCTCTTCTTCCTTGTCTCAGACAGGAATTTTACTAATGGAGTCAGCAGTTGTCTGTGAATCCAGGGATCCCTTTTCATCCCTCTCAAGAATTATTCACAGATGCTTCAGACATGGGATAGGGGCAACATTTGGCTCCCTAAAAGTACAAAGGGTGTGGTTGTCTTGTCAGCAGATGGCGCACATAAATGTCAAAGAGATGAGAGCTTTTCTGCTGGCAATTCAGGCTTTTCATCCTCTTTTCTCTCTAGAGCCTCTCAAGGTATTCACAGACAATACCTCAGTGATGTGTTACATCAACAAACAGGGAGGAACGAGATCTTATCTTCTTTGCCTGTTGGAGCTTCTGATATGGGATCTTGCTGTCAAGTATAAAGTGAATCTTCTGGCAGTTTATATCCCTTCTGGTCAGAACCTTGTGGCAGACACTCTGAGCAGGTCCTTAGCTCAGTCCCACAAATAGATGCTTCACATGGATGTGTTTCTGGACATTATCCAAAAGTGGGGTACTCCTCAAGTGGATTTTTTTTTTGCCTCCCCTCTTATCAGACAATTTCCTCTGTTTTGTGCCAGGTGGAGACCCTCTCATTTGCTTGGAAGGGGATGTTTCTTTATGCATTCCCTCCCCTTCCTCTCATTCTGAAAGTCCTGGTCAAGATTCAACAGGATCCTCCCAAAATCTTGCCAGTGACTCCCTTTTGGCCATGACAGCACTGGTTCCCTCTACTTTTGCATCTAGCCAGGGGCAATCATCACAAGTTACCTCACAGGCTTTATCTAATCACACAAGACAAGGGATCTCTCATCCATTCCCACCTGTTCGCACTTCATCTGACACTGTAGGTAATAATTTTGATTCCTCACAGACACCTTTTTTCCTAAGGATATGCTGCAATTTCTGCAAGAGGCCAGGAAACCTACTACTAGGAAATCCTACTTATCCAAATGGAAGAGGTTTTCTATTTGGTGTCTCTGTCATAATCTGGACCCACTTACTGTGGCTGTTACTTGGTTTCTCTCTTTTTTTGTGTGAGTTGCGCAATGGTGGTTTGGCCTATTCTTCTATTAAGGCCCACTTATCAGCTATATCTGCTTGTCTGCCTTTTTCTTCTCCTTTAGCTTCTAGGTTTGAGGTTAAACAATTTCTTAAAGGCGTCCTTAATATTAGACATGGACATGTTCCTCCTCCCTGGGATCTTAATTTTGTTTTGGAGAACATAACTCAGGCTCCTTTGAGCCTGCTGCTTCAGTTTCCTTGCTACATTATTCCTGGAAGACCTGTTCTTTTGTTAACTCTTACTTCTTCCAGACAGGTGTCTGAGTTGCAGGGCCCGTATGACTTGTCCTCCTTTTTTGGTCTTTCATGAGGACAGGGTGTCCTTGAGCATTAATTCTTCTTTTATGTGTAAGGTGGCTATTGAGCTATCACTGAATCAGTCTATTAATATACCTTTTTTTTTACCCCTGTCCACACACTGACAGTGAGAGGGTGCTGCATACTTTAGACGTGCACAGGCAACTCAGGGTTTATTGGAATAAGGCTAAGGCTATTAGAAAATATGGTCATTTATTTGTTTCTTTTCATCCTGGATCTTTAAGACTTGCTGTATCCAAGCAAACTATTTCTTCTTGGATATCTAAGGCAATTTAATTTTGCTACACTTTTCATGCTAAAAGCCTTCCTTCTTCAGTTAAGGCTCATTCTGCTAGAGCTATGGCTTCTTTGGGTGTTTTTATTGTAAAAGGCTTGGATACTAATTCTATTCTTGAGGCAGCTACCTGGACTTCTGAGCATACCTTTAACAAGCACTACAAGTCGGATGGCATTTCTACAGCTAAGGCTGACTTTGCTAGTGTCATTCTTCATGGCTTTTATGGAGTTTTTCTGCACCTACTCCCTCCCAAGTTCCTCTTGAGCTTTGGCACTCTCCCATCTGTTAAGAATACTGCAGCAGTGAATGTAAGGACATAGTACAGTTGAGTAAAATCTTACCATAATGGTAGATGTCCTTGCCTTCACTGCTACAGTACTCCCTCCCTCCCTTCATCCTCCTAGCCTTTTGCCTTCCTGGATGTATAGGTTACCTCTTGATTTTCTTGGACTGTGTTCCTACTCGGGCATTCAGTTCTGATCATGGTAGGCCTGAAAGTCACCTTTTTGCCCTGTGCTACACAAGGAGCATTTGGGTGATGTTTGGCGTACCTTTTAAAAGCAACAAGTAGTCCTTGGTAGGCTGGCCAGACGTTAGGGCTTCCATGGCAGGGAATCCCATCTGTTAAGAATACTGCAACAGTGAGGCAAGGAAATCTACTGTTATGGTAAGATTTAACTCAACTGTACTTTTTGCATTCTTGTAACAAAATAACTTTTATATTCTACAGCTGTGATTTAGATAGGTTACCCCATTCAGTCTATTGTTTTCAGATACAAACTGTTCAAATACAACTCACAATAGCAAGTGTCCAGCTGCATATAGCAATAGGGGTGTGTTACCTACATCTGCATCTTCTCCTAAGAGTAGGTATGAATGGAAATTAAGAAACTAAGCAATGATCTGCATAAGGATGATTCCCAAAAGTAAAACAGTAAAATCGATGAAAGATACTGATCTGAATCAGCAAAAGTTTGACAGTTGACAATATACAAGAATACTGGGATAATTACATGATACAGTGACAAAAAGGCTCAATTATTTCTGTGAGGGTAGGTAACGCAAAAGAGTGATTGCCTTACAGTAGCACACACATGCTTAGAAAAAACAAAGAGTGAGTTAAGTTGAACTCTTGACAAATAACAGCAGTGACTCTCTGATAGTGACCCATCTAAACAAAGATCAAAATGAATGTGTA
>NC_056739.1:1320056352-1320091352 GCF_019279795.1 Protopterus annectens
TGGCATCTGTTTGAGCCCTTTGATCCTCTTGGTGAGGTACTTTTGGGGTCTTTCCAGTTGCTGCAGGTGTCTGGTAAGGTACATCCCAAAAGGGGCATTGTACTCAATTATGGGCCTAATGAGGGATGAGTAAAGAGGCACGATGACCTCCCCTGATCTAGATGTGAATCCCTTCATGATTAGGTGGGCTATATAAAATATTTTTCTAACCACTTTGGCCACGTGGTTGTCAAATGAGAGATTGCTATCAACTTGGGTCCCCAGGTCCCTAATTACTTCTTCTGTACTTAACGGATTGCCACCTATGTGGTAATTTGTGGGCACTTTGTTTTTGCCAAAGGGGATGACTATACACTTTTTGGCGTTTAGCTTGAGGCCATGGCTCTGGCACCAGTTGTCTGTTTCTATGAGGCCCTTTTGGAGGATGCTTGTGTCGGCTGGAGAGTCGATTATGGCACCCAGTTTGCAGTCATCTGCGAACTTGGTCAGCCACAGTCCTTCTGTGTTGGCCTGTACCTCCAAGAAATATATGCCAAACAAGAGAGGTCCCAGGACTGAGCCTTGTGGAATGCCACTTGTAACTGGTTTGGAGTCTGGCATGGCTCCAACAATTCTAACCATGTGGGTTCTGTCCTTGAGCCAGTTTGCAACCCATCTAGTGACATAGGGGTTTATATTTAAGCTGGTGAGCTTATCTATAATGCCCGAGTGGGGTATTGTATCAAAGGCTTTTGCGAGGTCCAGGTAGGCTGTGTGGACCACCTTCCCCTCGTCAATGGCCTTGGTGACTGTTTCAAAGAAATCAACCAGGTTTAAGAGGCAGGATCTGCCCTTAACAAAGCCAAACTGGGTGGGATCCAGTGTTTGTAGGTCCCCAATATCTTTATTTATGAGGTCCATGATGATCCTTTCCATAGCTTTGCAGACCAAGCTAGTCAGGCTTATGGGGCGATAGTTTCCAGGATCTGTTGAGGCACCACCTTTGTGGAGAGGGACCACTGTTGCTGTATGCCACTCTTTGGGTACATATCCTGTAGTAAGGCTGAGACTGAACCGTAGTTTTATGTTTGGCTTTAGCTCTTCTTGGAGTTCATGTAGGACGCAGCCCCTGACACCGTCTGGTCCCATTGATGCTGTGTTTTTTGCTTTGGAGAGGGCAGCTCTTACCTGAGCATCTGAGATGTCAGGGGGCAGCACTCTGCTGAGATAGATATTTGCCCTTTTGTTGGGGAGGGGGGGGGGAGTTTGCACTGAACCTGTCAGCTAGGATGTTGGCAATGTCTGTGGGTTCGGTGTATTTTTATCATTTTGGACTAATTCTGAGCATATCTGGGAATTCCCACCCAGGTTCCTAACATAACTAAAGAAAGCCTTGTGATTATCCTTAGTGTCCTGTGCAATTTTTCTCTCGAAGCTGGCCTTAGACGATTTTATGAGTGCCCGTAGTTTTTTGCTAATACTGATCAGAGATGCCTTCCCTTTTTGGGATTTTGCTCTATCATGTAGTAGATTCCTCCTTCTATTGTATAGTTTGTTTATGGCTGGGGTCCACCAGACAGGACGTCTGCCTTTGGAGGATTGGGTCTTGGTTTTATTTGGGATTGCATGATCCATGCATTCCTGAAGGTGTTCATAGAATGCGTTTATAAAGGATTCTGCGGTCTGGGCTGTATTTTCCACAGTCCCGAGGGCTTTGAAGGATTCCACCTCGGTTTTGAGGAGTGTGAAATTTGCTTTAGAGAAGTTTTTCACTGTGGTTTTCTGGGCAGGGGGTGGAGTTGGGATGTGAATGTCCAGTGAGATTAGTTTATGGTCTGATCTTACCAGTGAGGGATACACTTCTGGTCTGGAGCATAGAGTCCCCTTGTTGGTGATGATCTGGTCCAGTATGTTTTCCCCTCTTGTGGGAGTGGTAACAAGTTGTTCCATAGCATTTGAGTTTATAAATTCTAGGAACCTTTGGGCTAGGGTGTTGGAGCTAGAGTAATGCTCCCAGTCTATGTTTGGGTAGTTGAAGTCGCCCAATATAATGGTGTTTGGAGAGATCTTCATATTTTCCAGTGTTCTCAGGAAGGCCGAGTGTGGTTCCTGGGTTTGGGAGGGTGGTCTGTAGCAGGCTATAAACTGGAAGGCAGTTTTACCCACTGTTAGTTGCACATGGATAGTCTCTGATGCTTCGTGCTGTGCCACCAACCTGAAAGTGTGGGTATCTTTGACGAATATTGATACTCCCCCTCCTTTTGTGGTTCGGTCCAAGTTTTGGGGCCGAAAAGCATGGTATGAGGTATAACCTGGTAGTGCTGGGGTGCTCTCGGGAGCCTTGAACCAGGTTTCTGTTACTGCACAGATATCGATGTTCTTCATGCTAAGGAGAGTTTTGAGTGTGTGCATCTTGAGGTTTAGACTTCTTGCGTTGAGTAACATTACTCTTAGTTTCTTATCCCTTGTGATACCTATGGAGGTGGGTTTGTCTTTTGAGCCTTGCCTAAAAAAGGCACTATGGGGGTAGCAAGAGCCTTTGGCAATATCCGAAAGCCCAGGGGTGACAGGTGCAAGCCGTCCCTAGCGAAGCATCATGGTTTGTCGAGCATGTCATCCCAGGCTGACAGGCATTGGATCCCCTTTGAATGACACCAATACTTAAGCCAATTGTTGAAATTGATCATCTTGTCTTCATATTGTGGCATCATTCTTGGTGAGGGTAAGATGCTACTCAAAGGTCAGGGTCATACCGGCCTGGGCTACATGCTCAGAGAGCTCCTCTATGTCTCTTTTCATGTAGTGCAGGGAGGTACATCTCAGGTCATTCACACCAGCATGGACAATGACTGAGTCATATTTGTACTTGCCTTAGAGTGACCTGAGTGCTTGTGTTATGTGGCGGATCCTAGCACCCGACAGGCAGTTCACATTGACCTTCTCCTTGTTCAGCCTGGTGAGCGGGACATCAGTGTGCCTGACGTTAGAGTCACCTATTACAAGTGTATCAGGTGTGTTGTTTAGCCTTAAGGGCTGTGACTGTTCAGCACACTGGCTTTGTGAGCTATGTGTTGCACATGTTTTGTTTTGGGGTAGCGGTTGCTTGGTTGTCTGCTTTGGAGGTCTCTGCTGCTTAGGCAGATTTTTATTTAGAGCCTCTGAGTATGTTTTTGTGTGTTTATGTGTTTGGTTTACTGTCATGGTAGGTCTATGTGACACTGGAATTGTAGTGAGTGTGGTTTCCTTCTCCTCCTGACTGGTTTCGCCAGTACTGAGTTGAGAGAGCTTAGCCTCCAGTATGGCTATATGGTTGAATCTCTCACATGTGTTGGAATTTGTTGGGAGGAGGAGAGGGTTGTCTGTGTACATGAGGCAGTTGTAACATTGCCTCAAGATTCCCAGATTCACCAGCTGGACTGGAGAGGAGATTGACAACTGACCTTTGGACATGCTAGAATAGTATTGGGAATTCCTTTATAATTGAAAAAAAAAGGGCCAGTGGGGAACAAGGTACTCAAGGGGAGTTTGTGAGGGTGTAGTGCTTTTAATTTTTTAATGCTGACTTATATAATTGCTTTAGTGAGCACTTGCCAGGTAACTTAATTGCAATGTGTTACAGGTAACTTAAATGCAAAAACGACAAACAGTAACTTTCTTTCAAGTGAAACAAGGAAATAAGTACAGTAAGCAATGCAGATATCACTAGGGATCCACAGAAGCGCTGAAAAGCCACGTTTTAGGTGGAATTAGTGTTTCAGGGAAATAACAAGCAAACAAACAACAAGCATACAAACAAAGCTAGATTCAGCAGGCCTGGATCTAGTTTATGCAACAGCAAACAAGGCGTACCAATTTCAGTAAGAAACAGTTCAAATATGCAGGCACTATAAGCCTTTAACCAGAAATTCACAGCTCAGAAGGGCAGAGTCCAGCCTCTCCTCCCACAAGAGTGCAGACCACGAATCCTTTTAATGTAAAATAACTGGCCTGAAGCCCAAGTGCTTAAACCAGAATTAATACACTTTTAGAATAACAGACACTGAGCCCTCAGTCAGCAGTTCCCAACTTAGAAGGATGTAAGCTACCTGTTCTGCCACTACAGTGCAGACCACAAACCTTCTTAATGTAAAACAACTGGCCTGAAGCCCACGTGCTTAAACCATATATACTTATTTTGAATTCCTTTCTCCTATTCAAATTATATCAAATGACAGAATTATGGAAATAAATCATTTTGAGAAATACAAATGTTTTTGCAAGGGAGGCAAACTCTACCCTCTTGCATCTCACCTGCCTGCTCTAACTTAAATATTTCAATTCTAAGATTGCACAATAGCAGAGAAAAGGAAAAATTCCTCCTATCTCCAGTAGTCAGTGATCTCCCTGAAATGCTATAGTCCCATTCACTGTTTTCTAAGTGGATTTTGTTCAGTAATATCAATCCATGCAAAATTCATTTGAAAAGGTAGCAATTTTGTCAAGTGCATGTGATCTCTATACAGACAAACAGACATTCTCACAAACACACACATACACACACACACACACACACACACACACACACACGCATATATGCACACAGTATGTCACATGTGAGAACTGTGAAGTTGTACTGATGCTGGACCTTGGGTTAAAGACTCACTGAGTGTTTGAGATGTTGAATATTTGTGACGGAGGAATAGGCATATACACAATTTGTGATGGAGAACTAGGCATATACACAGCAGAGCAAGACAGAATACCTGGAGGTGTTATAGGTATTTTATAGGTACGTCAAGATTTTTTTATTAGAGTCTGCTAAATGATGGTGCCTTGCATAAAAACTATAATTACCGGTTGTATGGACTTATGTTCCTCTGATGATATGACATGTGCATGTGCAAAGAGGTACACACAACAATTAAATATGTGCTATATATTGGGTGGACTATGACAGATGCTAAAAAAAATTGATGACCACCAAAGCAGCAGTAATATCACAATTACAATAATATGAGTCCTAATACTAAAAATAACAAAACAACTGTTTCTAGGATCTAAGATTTCTGATGACGGTTATGTTTTCTGCTATAGTCTGAGTGCATCTGTATGATAAATTGCTTGCTGTTGTTTTAATTATGTTTATACTGTGTTGCCACTCTGATATATGGCTGCAGGCAGTACATTTTACCCTGAGTAAGTCTCATTTCATGCTGTTTCCAAAGGAAAACTTGCCTGCTTCATGTACTTTCAACATTTTATATAATTAGCTACAGCACCTGTTATATTCTGACACAGTCTAATGAGGAACTGCCTGCATGCTTCGAAGTTACTTATAGCAGTATCATGGATTTTAACATATCGCCTGCCAGTAATAAAGAACATATCTAATTATACCTAATGGTATATGCATAGACACAAAAACGCACATAGACACCCCACCACCACCACCACACACATGCATAGCTACATAAGCACCTATGAATGTAAGGCTAAATATAGATAAAAGCGTAAGCAGTGTAGAAGCTTCCACTGATAGATAATGGCTTACTCATAGAACACCTCAGGAGACAGGCGCACATTATCAGGGAAAATGAATTATCAGGATTTCCTTCTAACATAAAAATGCATGCATTAGTAACTGATGGAGCACAGGCAGAGCTAATAGCTACTTTTATTGTAGTTGTAGAGTTTATTACTAAGTACACAGATTTACCCAAGCATGACAAGACCTGGCAGTCAAAGTGGAAGGTAAATTGAGTACATATGATTAACAAAGCAGGGCCATTGTCTTCACTGGCTAGGTCACAGCAATATGATTTGTCAGACGGGTGTAACCTTAACAGCTGTCTGAAATAATGATACAGTGAAACTGCAGGAGAAAATGAGGGTGACCACTTCTTATTCAGCATGAGTTACAAACCATAGCCAAAATGTACACAGATAGCTGGGTCTTTTAAGCTAGAAGATTGTTTTCTTTTGCAAAGAAAGCAAAGTGGTATACATTTCAGTTTTTTTTTTTTTTTGAAGCTTTGTTTGGAGGACACATAATGATGTTGGCTATTTGTATTTTTTTTCCTGTTAAAAATGCTATTTTGACATATAAAATGGGTCACTGACACATTTCCATATTTAAGCATGAGGAAATGTACTACTAGTAAACTAAAACGTGTCATGATATGTGTATGACATGCATTTAAGGATACTACTTGGGTGACAAGTAAACAGATGACAATCCCATACAATGTAGCTTAGGCCCAAAAGTCAAAACACAATTAGCAGGTAAGCAATAAGTCATCTACAGTATATCATGGAATGAAAAAGTGAAATATTATTCATTTGAATGCCAGTTTGTTTTTCAAGTGAAGAAATAAATATACATTCAGAGTTTATTTAACATAATGTCTGGCAATTAGCACAGATGATTAAGGGTCTGAACTGTTCATGATTAACTTCCCGTAACAAGGTTATATTATATAGTTTGACTCCTTCTATCGACATTTGTCTACTGTATGACTCTGAGCCAGTCACTTAACTGGACAGATCCATCCTGAAAAAACAACAAAACCAAAGGAAAACAAACCCACCAATGTAGTAGGCTTCACCCCACACACCACCCTATGTGGGGGTTGCACCCTTCCACACACCCACTAACTAAATATACAAACTGTGAGATCACACTACTGCAGGGGAAAGGGGCAAAGTTCAACAGGATGGCAAAGGGTTTACTTACGTGGTGTGGTGAGTCGGTGTTTCTTGTGCTGTTGGCCTTTTCATCTCGGTTATCTGAATTTTGGGTAAGTGATATTTCATTCTATAGACGTAATATATATATATATATATGTGTGTGTGTGTGTGTGTGCGTGTGTGTGCGTGTGTGTGCGTGTGTGTGCGTGTGTGTGTGTGTGTGTGTGTGTGTGTGTGTGTGTGTGTGTGTGTGTGTGTGTGTGTATATAAAACACAGTTTTGCTTGGAGAATCCCAAATGTGATACAATAAAATAGGAAAGAAGAAAAATGAGGACATATGGGCTAGGAGTCTGAAATGTGTTCAATAAACTCTGTCAGTTCTTTGGGTAAGGGGGAAATGTCATTACCCCAAATATTCTTTGATGTCAAAAATGTAAACATTCATCTGGCTAATCTGTTTCAGTTAATTAAGTCTCAGACATACAGACTCAATGAAAGTAATGTATTTCCTATATGTATTGACATGCCCAAGATCCATACATTTGCTGAACTATTAATAATTCAGTCATCAGTTGACAAAGATAGATAGCTGCAATGCAGGAGGCCATGCCATCACTGTGATACAAGATTCCCAACATGTTTCATTAAAAAAAAATGGAAGCAGAGATGCATGAGAAGCATGTCGGCTTTTTGAGTTATACAATTGCGACATGGCACTGGGTGAGCGTCTCTGTTGTCGCATTATAGAGCAAGCACAATACTATTAGTACTGCTAGTGGCTCCTATGGACCAGTCAGAATAGGAGCTACATTGCTAAAATGTCTAAATAATGATGGTGTGATGGGCACATTTCCAAAAATGATGGAGGACATGACATAGACACCTGGTACATATAAATTTCAACTGTCAAGCAACTCTGTAGCTGAGAAATTCTAATGTCTGTGGTTTGATATGGTGTGTCTACTACCTCTCCTGTTTTAGAAAACGGTCCTACCTCATATGAGAATGTTAAAAAGTAGGGAAATAAGAATTGTATTAATAGAAACAAACAGGGGTACATGTATGGACTTGCAGATAAATTTTCTAGGATGGATTACTTTTGTCACACGTGACTTGAGTGCCATAATGCAGTCCTTTGAGCTATAAGTTACTTGTAGTCTTAGTCCCTGATTATTTTGTTTTAATTTCCTTAGCACTGCTTGCACTCCATTCACAAACATACAAGCATTTTGCCAGACGACCAACTATTAATATGTCAATTAAAATTCTGAGATCATCCACAGGTGGTGATATGTTCTGATATTTCCAGCATGTAGTATACATTACCTCCTCACTGTAAATAACCTAATAGTAAATTATGATATTATAACATAGTAAATCCTTTGCATTCACCTAATTAAATAGTATTCTTTTTATGGAGTGTAGGCTTTAATAAACTGTTTAACAAAACATTTTTCTCCTTGGCTTTAGTAAAGACACTTGATTTTTGTGGATGTTGACTATTAAAAATACTGTAAGTATTATTTAAGTATGATTTGTGCAGCATGGTAATTACTAAGGATTATCAGAGCATTTATATATAAATTATTTTAGAGATTTATAGAACCTTAATTCAAGCCACTATTAGTCACTACAGTATAAGGTTATTTTGAAGACGTGAATTACAACGGAATGACTTGGAACAGCTTGGAGTATGTCTTTATGAATCCCAGTTTCCACAGTAATATCTTTTAGATGGAATTTTATTTTACGAATTTTGCTATTGTTGTAGCCTTAATATATATACTAGTCTTTGTTTATATTAGAGTTGCTATGGCTGTTATGTGCCTGGAGTGTTTGTACTTACTTATTCAGTCATGAAAACTAATAAATAAAACTGATACATGGTTAGACAGATAGACAGTTAGACAAGACAGACAGAAAACCCAACAGACAGACAGCCAGATGACAATGATAGGCAATGTTAAAGAAAAGAAAAAGGGAAGGCAAGTACCCAGAAAACCCTGTAGCCGCAATAATTATATTATTAGTGTGTGTGTGTATACATATATGAAAGGATTGGGAGACATTTATTGAGAATTAAGTGGAATTATCTTTTTGGTATATGAGGAGGGGTCAAATCTCAGATTACAGAAGATATGCAAAAGAACCAGGTGGCTGATCAGCGCTCTGAATGTTTATCCTAAAAGAAGACAAGTATCCTGAATAATAATAGAAAAACAACCAAACATGCCTAAAAATAAGTTTAATAGGTTAGTGCTTTAACTCACTATGGTGCTTCTTCAGATGATACAAACAAGATAAAACAATCCTGAAGAAAGACATTTAAATAGCGAAGGCAATCATTCAATAAAATAATCTGCGAGCCTTCTAGGCTGGCTTTAAAGGTATAGCACCATTTGAACCGGGATATTTAATAGCTTGAAGTATCACTATCCAATTCAATTCTGCTAACTCAACCTTATTCACAGTATCCCCTCCCCTTATATCATCTTGAATCAATTGCAGCACAAGAAACCTAAACGTATGTGTAATATTAAAAATAATGTATTTGTCAAGGACTCGCTCCTTAAAAGAGACGTTCATATTGTCTACTTAAAAACTAGAACACTGATTGCAAATAGCTAAATTTAGCTAAATTTATAAAATTCACACTTTTACAATCAGCATAAAATCTGATAGCAAACTTCCTCTTAGTTGGGTGAAGAAAAAACTTTTCATCTGAAACTGAACTACAAGCACTGCAGGAATGACAAGAAAAAGTGTCAGTCCTATCTGATTTCTTATTATTACTATAACTTATCCTGTTGTCTCCATAGCAAAACTGCCTCTTGAGTGATAGATTAGTCCTGAAGCAGAAACTTGGTCTGTCCCCATCACATCTCTGGTATTCTTATCAGTCACTTGGACTGGCCAATTTTTCCTTACAATATCACATGTAATGCTGATATCACTAGAATATGTAAACATAACCCTGGTTCTTCTACTAGTGATTGTATGTATTACTGATGTACCTTTTATTGTCCCCTTTTAGGAAATGAGGGTCTGGCTTTATCTTTCCTATCCTGCTAACATCATAGAGTGTTTGATTAATATCATTGCATGAACAGCACCTATTACCAAAGTCTTTACGTAAATTGACAAAGGCTCACTCTAAATGTAGATCATAAGTATGCAGCCTGGACACCCTCAAGGACTGCCCTTTGACCACATTTTGATAAACATGTGGAGGATGCATGCTAGTTTGATGCAAGAGGCCATTCTTCCAGCAGAGTTGCCTATACATAGAGGTCTCAATAGAGCTGCCCTTAGTTATAAACAAATGGACATCTAGTAAATCAATCTCATCATAGGTGTAATGCATAGTGAATCTGAGGAAACAAGTGTGATTATCACAATAGTGAACAAATTCATACAGAAGATCTGATGAATTATCCCATAATAAAAACACATCCCCCCGGATTCACAAATCCTCCGTGTAAGACTTAATAAGTCTTACTCGGAAGCTGCAGTTGAACGGTATGATGTCAGCATGCCATGAATATGCATGAGGGCATGCTGACTCAACCGTAAGTCTTACATGGACCGTGTAAGAAAGGAGGGGGCGTGTCCGACTGCCGAGCAGTCTAAATGTCCACGCCTCTGCAAGTGTTTAAAATAAAAGCAAATAAACAAGAGCGAGTCCGCTCAAATGTCCCTGCACCCAACACCTCACTGTCTGATATTGTAAACCCCCATCACAGTTCTAAAACGCATAACATTAATTTTTTTTAAATTCCCAAAATAGCTGCCCATATTTGCGCATGTGTGCGCGGGTGTGCCCATTGCTTAGCTACAGTTAGCAATTCTAACATGGAAGAGTATAAGAAAGGATGTTTATGCAAATCGCACCAAATAGCAATAGCGTAATGGTAGAGCATTCGCACAAAGAAGAGGCATTCACAGTTCGGGTCCCACCACTCCCTTTCGTATTTATTTTTTAAATCAGCATATGGAATAATACCTAACATATATGTTTAAACATAACTAAAAAGCAGTGAAATGGCCAATGTATCAGTGAACAAAATAAATATTTTAAAGGATCCCAATATAAAATTGCCTGCAGTTAAGCAGCGCTTCCCCCAGCACAATAGAGTTGCCCATAGTTCAATAGCACTTCACCCAATGCACGAATCAACAAGGTCCCAACACAGGGCACAAGTGTAGCAAATAAGAACACAAAAACTGCTCCAAGGACCAGGCACCTCAACCAGATGTAAAGAAGTAATTTATTCACAAACACTGACTAAGCGCTTTCACCAACAAATTTGGCTTCTTCAGATGTGCCTGGTCCTTGGAGCAGTTTTCGTGTTCTTATTTACTTCACCCAGTGCAATAGAGTTGCCCATAGTTTAACTGTGCTTTACCCAGCACAATGTGTTAGCGTGGACGTGCGCGCCGTGCCAAAGAGGGCACCGTAGGGCACCGAGGAGCAACATAGAGCAAAGTTGCTTAAATGCAGCCACACCCCCTAGCCTGTCTGGACAGTATGAAAATAAAATGAATGATAAGGTTCGAACCCAGGACTGTGTGCATCAGAAGCAAAGTACAGAACCACTAAGCCATGACAACAGAGAGGAAACAGCCACTGTTAACATCCGTATACTTACGAATGGTAGTTTAACCATTACTAAGCAGGTCTGCAGTCAGCCGAGAATTTTACAAAACGGCCAATCACAAAAAAATGCGGGAAATGCGGCATATTTAAGCCCCACAGGCAGGAATACATGCCATAACTGATTGTAGCTCACATCTGCAGTTAGAATGTCTGGTGCCGGAGAGGGAACATGCTTCCGAGCGCAACGTTGGGGCATCGAGGAGTCGAAATACATGGTTTGGCTCCTTGTCCACCGTCATGAGTCAAGACTCCTGCAGGGCCAGTTCCAAGGGATGGAGTACAAGGCAGAAGCTTGGAACCGGTTAGCTCGTGACCTCACCAGTGCCACAGGCGTTCCTCAGACTGGTGAGCGGGTCTGTCACCACCATTCTGACCTGAAGAGACAAAAGCAGGACCGCCTGAACCAATAGATACAGGAGGACCGTGGGATGCGGGATGCCCCACAACTGAGTAAGTAGCCATGAAATGCGGTATGTAAGAATTGATAATGGAGTATGTATAATGGATAGGTATGTCTCAATATCCCTTCATTTACTTTACAGCTGCAGGTGACCGTGTTGTGAATCAGCAAGCCTATGCTGATAGGCTGCTAAGGCTCCGCCACCAGGCAGGTTAGTGATTATTCTGCATGTATTGTTATATAAAATATGGGAGAGAGCATGAAAGAAAGTGTTGTAGTCCAATAATACAGCCATAAAATTGCCTGAATACGTCCTCTGCATGTACTGTCACATAAAAACATCAGAGAGGCAGAAAAAGAGTGTAGTAACCCATTAGGAAAGGTAACATATGTCTGGAATAATATCTCTGCAGGCACTGTCATATAAAATAAGTGAGTGAGCCTGAAAAATGAGTGTTCTAACCCATTAATAAAGGTATAATATGTCATGAACATGTCTGCCATATACACCGTTAAAACAAATAAAGGAGTGAGCCTGTGGAAAAGTGTGTAATGTCATTAATAAAGGTCTAAAACCCGGAGTGTGTCTGTGTCACAGAGTTTGAAATGTTGTTGTACCCTTGCATTATACAAACAGTACTGTTTGAAAAGGTGCTGGCAAACCAGAGTTGTGCAGTCCCATATAAAGTGGGTGATGGAGTGCTAGTAGCTGTGAAACATATATACAGTCCACAACAGTCAGTTACTGGCTGACATGAATAAGTAAATCTGGCACATGTGTAGCATGTTATTTTTCCCCAGAAATGTGAGAGTGTGTCAAGAAATGCAGGGTTCTGTACAAATCAAAGTGAAAATGTCATGTGAAAACATCCCAGATATGTAGATAAAGAAATATAAATGCAATCAAGAAATATGTAGCAGTAACATATGCATCGTGGACAGTTAGTATGTCAGATATAGGTCAGGCATATACCGAACTAGCCAAACCCATTACACAACCTAATGTATGGTGTAAGTGTAATAATACATGTAGGGGATATACACTTGCAGTCACTAGGAATGTAGTGTAGACAAAAAGGTAATTATAAGATGTTAAACGAGGTTTTTTCTACACCCTACTGTAGGTGCAATTCTACACCTCAATGGGTATGTGTAATCTTACATATTTGTTGGGACATATGTCCTATTGTTCTATAAATATTTGCATTCACATTGATGCATGTGCCCTGTTTAAACACCACACTCATGGTGGCCTGTTGCTACCAAACATCCCTGCATGCTGTTGGAATATCCACTGTGGTTCAATATATGCATGTGTTATGCTTGCTGTTCAACTGTTGTAACCTTGGTGTGTTGGGTTAATGGGAATATTACTGCATGCTGTTACAACTAATCTGGAATGCTGTTTTGCTTATGTTGTAATTAAACACAACTAATCACAGAATGTATGGAAAGGCCAGTCCCAGCGGACCCACCTGTCCCTCCTCAGCTGGCGAGTGCACCTGGCACCAGCAGGTCTGGTGCCCAGCCCGGGCTCCCCTCCTCCATTGGTCCTGTGCCATCTACGGGTGGAAGTGCTGCAGGGGATGGGGCCTCCGTGCAAGCGTGGGCAGAGAAGGGCCACCTGTTACCCTTCGAAGGGTCCGGGTTGTGGTGCGTAGGGAGATCCAGTGTTCAGTCGCTGATCCCCTACGCCAGCATGAGGCGAGAGTGGTGCATCTCATGGGTGAGCCTGCTCGTCCTACGCAGCCCCCAGCACAGCCACCCTCGGGGCTGTGAAGGTTCAGTGGTGACTGCCCATGGGTAGGGATCTCAGTTCCACTGTTACCATCTGTGGGCTCATGGGCTTGCGATTTCCAAACATCTGACCCCATCAACTGTGTTCACCCACCCCATGTGTCATACACTGCCCCTGTATGCATCCTGTCTGTCTTGTCTGTTTACCTTCCCAACCTACCTCCCCAGACATACCTACTTCCTCTACCTCACTTCCCACTCTCACCTGGAAAAAAAAAAAAAAAAAGGGCAATTTGTACCCACAAAAAATTATGGCCCATACATAGCTGCCCATTTTGCACACATGTAAGCTGATAATTAGAATTGGCAGTACAACATACTTTGTTGTCCTCATCCCTCTCTCAGGGTTGGAAGGTTTCAAATTTCACTCCAAATTCATTGCATATGCACAGCTGTTGCTGTTAAAGGAATGGGCAGCTATGGACCTTCCCTACACCCGTCCTGCACATCCCGAGCTTGTTTACCTACTGTCTGTCCCTCTTTGCGCCCCCTTTTTCACCACTTTCCTATCTCCCCATTTTCTTTTCTTTAAAAGAAATTAGCGTGGGGGTTAGCGGAAGTAAGCACTTTTAAACAGTAGTAAGCAGGATTAAGCGAGTGTGCACATGTGTATGCTTAGCTAAGCATCGCTAAGCATCATGCAAACCCACGCAAACCCACTTACAACTGCTTAAAAGTGCCTTAGTCACTCTATGGCAGGGCCCTTGTTCTGCTGAGCAGCAAAAGAAAAAACCTCCGCCAGTCTCGAATCCCAGACCATTGACACAATAGACTGCATGAATTACCACTAAGCCACAGCAGATACACAAATAGCTTGGTTCTGAAATAAATATATCATGCATTACGAGGGAATGTAAATGGAAATTAGGAATGGTATAACACAAATCCTTTTCTGTGGGTCTTTACCAGCAGTGGTTGTGTAATTGTATGACATGACTGTGAAAGGAGAATCAGCCATCCTAGCAGGGAATAATGTTACAGTAGCACCTTACAAACACCACACAGTATCAGACCAGGATAAATACTGGCCACAGGAATACAGTGCAATAACCACATCTGTATGGCAGTTAATTGTGTAAGTGAGAAAAAAGTACATACTCCCATGTATCCTGTGTTAGCATTTGGAGGGGTGCGTACATGTCTACACTGAGATGTGTACTGGAAGCAGCAACATTCAGGTTTGAGTACAACATGCATATAACTGGCTACAACCCTAGCATCAGATAAGAGACATATACCAACCTTCAGACTGACACAACGGTGTCCAGAGCAAACAAGCATGGGCCCCACCTTGGAAATCTGAAAGGGCTACACCTACCTAACCCAGCATTTTATAGCAGTGGGCTGCAATCACAGTGAGTAATGTAATCACCAAACAGCAGGCTGCATGCAATTACTGAATGGTGGGCAGCAATTGCTGCAGAGGCTGTCACATGCACAAGTGCAGATACCTAGAAAAGCAGGCTGTACCTGCAGTCCACACATGAAATTATATCATTGCAGGTGCTGTGAGATAGAGAGTGAGAGACAGAGGGAGAGACACAGACACAGACTGAGACAGAGACAGAACAGAGTGAGAAACTGAGACAGAAAGTTAAATAGAGGCAAAAACCCAAAACAAACCACCAATAAAAAAAAAAAAACTACAAAACCGTAACACACGGAGAAGGGAAACACAAAGGAAAGGTATGTAACTCACATGTATGTGTTGGCATGTTGTAGATGTTCCTGAAGAGTACTCTACACACTGCAAATCATCCATGTGTGGAGGCAGTATGTATCTATCTGTATCTGCACATGTGCACAGGGCAAGGGACATACTGCAACTGTTAGTGAAGGGTGGACAGATATCTGTCAGTGAAGGTTGATATGTGCATATATCCATGTAGGTCGTAGTGTGTGGCCTAGAAAACAGCATGCAGTGCACAGGAGCGGCCTTAGGTCAACTGGTGCCCTAGGCAAAAGGGCTCCATGGCACCCCCTACCACACTTCCTGGTGCCCCCATCCTTGTCTTACTACACCACATAAATAGTGGAAAAGCACCCCTACTAGAGCGGCGCCCTAGGCGGCCGCCCAGTTGGCCTATGCCTAAGGCCAGCTATGGTAGTGTTGATATATGTCATGTGGTGGTTAAATGCTGTGGGACAGATTTGTCAGATCTGCTGTGTTACAGCCAATGAGGCTTGCTAATGCTACAAGGGCTGAGGACACCCACATGCATTCTGCACAACACTGTGCAATTTAATCACATACCTCTACATCCCACAACTGTCGGATAAGTGATATCCCCAGCATGAAAGGTGGACTGTACAGGTGCCTATATGTACACCCATGTGTACAGCAATGGATGTGTACATGTATGTGTATAGATATGCATATATATAATATATATATATATATATATATATATATATATATATATATATATATATATATATATACATATAGAGTGAGAGAGAGAGACAGAGAGACACGGGGTCATGTGTACCGCAACAGGTGTGTGGCGACCAAGGCATGGACTGTAGACAAGTGTTGATACTGCAGTGCCATTCCACCTTCCCAAAACAGGGTACCCATTAACTACCACATAGGTAGAGATCTACCTAACAGTGAAGGTGTGATAAGGGAACATGGGACACAGGTGGACAGTAGCCTCCGCTTTGATGAAGACAGTGCCACACTACACCTGTAATCTGTCTGTGTGGTATGTGTCATGACAACAGGTGTGTCATCTATGGAAGTATAGGGTAGAGTTCCCCTCTACTCATCACAATGCCCTGTGTGGTATGTACTTCACATGACAACTACACCAGGTGAACAGGCCACAGACAGACCTCCCAAAGGGTAATACTGGCCACAAACAGATGCCCTATGCAGACTGACTCACAAAACTACAACTACACTGTATTGCATACTGGCCACACAGAGGTGACCTCTGCCGGACATACAGAGGTATGTCACACCCATAGCTGGGTGACAACCACCATGGCAACATATCACAATCCCTCCGGGATACACACCCTAGGGCCCTAAACCTTGTCAGCTCACTAAACAGCACATGCTGGAGGGATAGGTTCCCATCTCAGAGATATGCCATACACCAGAATAGACCACATAGCAATAGCAAACAAGGCTCCTCCTTAGCAGTTGTTATAAATACCCCTGATGATTGTGTGGGAGATTGGTAATACACCCCAGGAAACATCTCTGTGGTTCAGGTTGGCAGGGGCAAGTGAAATCAAAGTACATGTGTGTCAAAGGCCAGGGTAGCATATGACTAGGCTGCTGTAGGCCCTAGGGCCAATAGCATATTACCTGCCTATGACACTATGCACTCACACATGTACTTAATGCAATAGCTGCTATGTGAGGTTGAATAAGTGTAACGCTGAATGTGTGCAAGGTCTGTAAAGGTGTGATAGCTTAGTGTGATGTTGTATCTGACATGGTAGTGCCTATCCTAGCTATGAGGACAGCAACTGATGTGTAATGTACTTTTAGGCAGACATAGTAGTACAGCATATGATGTGACGTAGTTCTCCGTTGACAAATGTGGTGCCTCATTGTAGGCTAAAGCAATACATGTATGCTTAGTGAGTGGTACTGCTGGTGAATCCATCACCAATATGAACTGTAGTACTACCTGAAGCTGTAGGCCTAAATAGCACAGTATGGTGTGTGTTCACATTGCTTGGAAACACTGTCATGTGTGTTTCCTGTAGTCTGCACAGAGGACAGAATGCAGGCATAAGGGTGTGTAATTAGTGGCACACAGTACCGTATGGTACACAGGTAATGCTCATCTGTGTTGGCATACAGTGGTGCATTGTATGTTTGCCTGATGTGTGTGTGATTATGCCTGTACAATGGCTGCTATCATATGTGTGTTACAGGGTAAACATGTGTATCCAGCAACATATATAGTCTGTCACAGCAGTATGCCACCTATAGTAACAACTGGACACATCTGTTAGGCAGGGCTATGGCATCAATGACTAGGGTGGTTGATTGGTACTACTGTACCTGTACTTTACATCCATTGCAATGGATGACATCTCTGTTCGTGCATTGATGTGATATACACCCCTATCTTGAGGTTGTGCAATGTTTCACAAACAGTGTGTCAGGTACTGTTGTATAGTGGTGTGATATATAGTCCGCCAGGCAGTGTTAGTTAGTTGTGGCCTGAGAACCAGTAAGTGGTATTGAACGTGTGTAACCTCTGACAGACAATAGGATGGTATATATGTCAGTAAAGTGATATCTGTGGGTAAAGGTGTAAAGTGTGCCACAGGACACTCTCACACATATTGTTCATATCTTTTTCAGCCAGATGGCCCACCAACACAACCCAGCGTACACAGCAGATGAGGAAGAGGTGATACTCGACAGCCTATTGCAGCGGTACACAATGCTGTTCTCCAGAAGCAGCCAGTACCAGCAGGAGTGGACTGCACTGTGGCAGGAACTTGTTCGTCGGGTAAATGACATAGGCATGCATAACCGGACATATTAGCAGGTACGCCATCACTGCAGTGATTTAATTAGACAAGTCTGGTGGCATGCGTCTGATATCCAAAGACAGCAACTTGCCACAGGTGGTGGGGTGGCCATTCATCCCCCCCCCTCACCAGAGCAGAGGAGCTGCTGCTAAGCATTGTGGCTCCTGCACAACAGCTACATCAACCTCTGACATGTGTTGTAATGGAGGCCGGAGCCACCCAGCACATCCACCTGGAGCAAGTAGGTAGCATGCCCTATATGTAGACTACAGTTAACTGTATTGTTAGATTATGTGTACTTGAGATGTGTACTGTGTGTTTAGCAGTTCCGCTGCCTAGTGTTGTGCAATACGGATAGTTTGAATAATATCCCTACACCTGTGACTGTTGACTGTTGTTGTACTGCAGTTTAGCATACCCATTGTAACAATGCCACAGTTGTGACCAATGACGAACCCTCTCATATTCTCGTAGGTCCCTCTGGTGTGACAGCAGGGCAGCCGATCCATGCTGGGGAGTGTGTTATACCTGCAATGTTGGTAATGAAATATGCATGTCATAGGTGAGGTGTAGGCCATGCACACGTAACACACCTACGCATAATGCATGCCGTGCATGTTTGCTGTGAGATGTTGCACAGCTCAGTAATGTCAGTAGCTGCCTCAATGACATGCAATACACAGAACATGACACACAGCTGTGGCAACCCCGTACTGCACATTGGATAGGCATAGTTGCAACACCTGTACACAACATAACACATTTATCAAATGCAGTACACAAAGTCATGCTACATATGGTGTAACCACACACCCACTGTATGGTCACACTTCAGTATCCCACATGTCATCCACACACACATGATGTACCTCAGGGGTAGAGGCCTATCATGGGGCTGTGCGACCCTCTTCAACACATAACACAGTCATGTTAGGCAATGCTCCCTACTGGGCACCTGATACACCCATGTACAAAGTGGCTGTGTAATAGTGAACGTATCCACGGCACTGCAGTTCAGGTACAGCATGCTAGGCGGTGGTCTGTCACACAGTAGTAGCCGTGAGTGACCACAAGATGCATGATGATGATGATGGCACATGATACTACACCCCATCCAGTTACAGTGACCACAGTACTACACATAGCAGTCTTACCTCATTGTTCTGTGTGTGCAAACATATGCACCTATACACACCATGCATAGCATGTTGTGTGTGTGCTTGCATATGCTAGTATACACATTTTGCACAACAGTTGCCATCTGTACAAAGAGTCACATATATGTCCTGGAATGCTATTGGGTGTATAGGTCACATAACACACATTGGGTATGTGTGGTGTTTAATGTTGCAGTCATGTAGCATGCCATGTCATGGCTGGCACCGACATATCTGCAATATGTCCCACACTCACCATAGCCACTGTACAATGTCCATGTCGTGCATTGGGATTCCTTCACGTCTACATGCACCACTCATCCCATGTCTGTACATTGCATGCATTTGTTACACATGTGCCCACTATTATGTGCTATGGACACAGACACTATCATCAGACATGGCAATCTATGTGTCACACAGATAACACATGCAGCCATGGTATGTATACCATTGAGTGATGGTGCACATGACATTGCAGAGCAGATAATACTTGCACAGCAATGTTGTGTCCATGTACACATTGTGTTCCAGGGTGTAGCCAATCACTGAACAACTACACACATGCATCAAAGCCATGTATAATGTCATTAGATAGGGCTGTCTACACTTGCACTGCATGGTGTTGAGCAACACATGGTCTGCATGCTGACATGTGTGTGGTGACTGCCTTGTGATACTGTCACCCACCATCACCCACTATTGTGTATGTGTTGGATTGCTGGTGTGTGTGTGTGTGTGTGTGTGTGTGTGTGTGTGTGTGTGTGTGTGTGTGTGTGTGTGTGCTGAGCAGTGTATTTCTGTGCATGTGTGCATATGTGCATGCGTGCATGTGTGCATGTGTGCATGTCTGCATGTGTGCATGTGTTCATGTGTTCACGTGTGCATGTGTGCATGTGTTCATGTGTGTATGTGTTCATGTGTGCATGTGTGCATGTGTTCATGTGTTCATGTGTGCATGTGTGCATTTGTGCATGTGTGCATGTGTTCATGTGTGCATGTGTGCTAACATCATGTACAGATTGTAAAGTGTGTTTCATGTCTTCCTTCCACAGGTGCTGAGTTAGGGGTGGCTGAATGCAGCAGGGAACCTGATGTCACCGCCACTAATAGTGGAAATGATGAGACGTATTGTGGCACAGGAAGGTCTGACAGGGTCTGTCGTTGGTCCACCAATCTACAGTACACAGCGGTCAACCCCATCTATGCGCACACTCATACTGCCAATGCATCCCTCGTCAGCAATGGCCGTAGCTTTGGGACAGCATACAGTTGGCACTGACCAGGATAGTGTGGTACCCATGACACGTGCATCCCCTCACAGCAGCCATAGCCGGATTACCAGAACGGTACTACATAGGCAGATGTCCAGGGGTTCTCGGGGAAGCACCACTGGTCGTATTGCCCCTGGCAGACGTGCCCCCGGAGGTATTACAACCTCCAGTATGTTCCAGGCTGTAATGCAGGCACAGGCACGTATGGAACGGTACACCCGACAGGGACTAAGGACGCAGAGAGCCCATTACACTGCTATCAATGACAGCATCCGTGACCTTGCCGGTGCCATCCGGAATTACACCGAGGTCATTGATAGCCGTTGGAGGGAGACATTAGATGTCCTCCACAATGTGTTAGCCAATAGCCAGGACCATGTGAGATGGATGAGAAGACGACGCAGACGCATGCCAGCAACAGCATCAGCTGGCAGTCGTCCATGATGGACCACAGATCACAGCCGCTCCCGTAGTGGCAGTACCAGCCCCAGCAATGCTGGGGCTGGTCTGTCCATTGACCGTCCTACTAGACCACCTGCACATGGTGCTGGCCAGTCCCAGCAGGGACATGGGTCCAGTCATCATACCTCTGCCTCTGATGATAGCACCCAGTCAGGGTTGGTACCCGATACTGCTCGTAGCACCTCTGCTAGGCACAGGTACTGTGTCCGTGGCCGGAGACAGTGATCTGTACAGCCTAGCAGGTACAGTCTGTGGCTATCGCACAACCACCCATATATGGCAGCCACATGTTGGAGTTGTGTGTATGCAGACACACACACATTTACCATACAACTAGGGCTCACACATACATACACACATTACATCAACATTGGCCCATGCAATACTGTTGTCCCTCACACACACACACACACACACACACACACACACACACACACACACACACAGACATGCCGATTGGATGGGTCAATGTCGGGCTCTGGCAAACCTACAACACACCCAGTGCATATGATGACACCTGTGCCAGCTCCTGTCATCTGTCACATTGATGCAGGAATAGGATAACATGGTTCTGATGCACAGTGTGAAATTACAGCAGTGTAGCAATAGTAGTAAGTTGCCAAAAGGAAAGTGTACTGATATCCTTGTAGGTATATCTGAGCAGGCATTATGCATCACAGCTCTGATAGTCATTGTAGCATTGTTTATTCCAGTGTTAGGTCTGAGTATGTATTGTCTACCAATGTGCCACTTGGCTGAAGTGTACAGTGTTGCCAGCATGTGTTAGTGAGTGGACAGTACGTGTGTGATGTGTGCATTACAAATTAGCTGGTGTACATCTGTGGACATGGTGTGTGCGCACTGTCTGCATGTACATGCATAGTGGACATGTGGGATGTGCCACATACCCTGTTCTACACATTGTTAACATCTCATGGTATCTTTCGATGGCCAGTATGCATTCTACTACAGATATGTACTAACATGGGTACACATGTGTGTATGACATGGGTTGGCACTATGCTGTTGGTGATACCATTGATATCTGTCAATGATCTGCAGTCTGGTAGTATACACCACCTCAACAGCATGACTATAACCAATAATTAGATGATGTCCTGACAAATGACTCACAGTTGTAGGGAACTCAGTAACAGTTGGATCCTTCCAGTACTATACTATAACAGTAACCAGTGGTATTGACCGCCACACGTTCCTGGGACCACACCTGTGTGGCATATAGCCCTTTTAGGTACATGCAAACACACTAGGGATATGTCCATCCACATCTGGAAATGCATGCATTGGCCTACACTGCATTCCCCCGATGGGATGTATATCCTACACAAGGGTATCATACAGACAGATACCTGTTGTCCAATACATGCTGTATAGCAGTATCATCTATGGCATAGTCATCCACATTTACTATACATACTATCCCAACAGTACCACATAGGTGGTAGCCCTGAACATGTATGTTGGGTACCAATGTGTACAGACAGACACGTGTTATGTCATCTGTCCCTTAGTATCCACATATCCATAGGTATTGTGGGGTCCTCATTGTTTCACATAACACATTAGGGGCCTGCATGGATATCCACAGGGCTGGTGCACAACTATAATAACTGTCCATTATTGCCAGTCGTTGTTGTGTATGAACATGTCTGACATATACCCCGGCAATTACCCTCATTCACAGTACTCTATAGTACGTGTCATGGGTGTGTGTGGCAGGGATATCCTTGGACATGGATCTCTACATTGGTCGGTCTTGACGTATACATACATATGTGACCTATGATCTGAGAAGCAGCGGCACAACCTGTCGAAGGTTACAAATGTATTCATGTAGTATGCAGGCTTCACACATATGTCCTGATTGAGGTCACATGTACACAAATTTATTTGACACGCAGATACCCGATGTGTGCAATGCACATACTGTTTGAAACATATGTCATACCATAGTAAAAGCAAAACCCACATTGCATTGACCACCTGTGGTACACACGCACACACACACACACTTGGTGTTTGCAGGACTCAAACCCCTACCTAACTTATGATGCTACAGAGATATGTACTAATACAGCACGCTATATGCATTACTGGGTGGTTTTTGTTCTCCTTGAATATTTGTAGGATGCTGACATCATCAGGCTTTCCGAAGAGGGATGTACTTCTTTTAAGAGATCACACACATACACCCCCCCCCACACACACACACACTTGGCGCTTGCAGTACTCAAACCCCTACCTAACTAGGTTATAATGCTAGAAATATACGCATTAACACAGCGCACTATATGCATTATGGGGTAGTTTTTGTTCTCCTTGAATATTTGTAGGATCCTGACATCATCAGACTTTCTAAAGAGGGATGTACCTCTTTTAATGTGTTTTCCCAGTCTCCAAAAAGGCTACTCCTCTCAAAGAAAATCACACACATACACACACCCCATGCTGACATAATCAGACTTTCTGAAGAGGGATGTACCTCTTTTAATGTGTTTTCCCAGTCTCCAAAAAGGCTACTCCTCTAAAAAGGAAATCATACACATACCCCCTACCTAACTATGTTATGATGCGAGAGAGATACGCATTAACACAGCGCGCTATATGCATTACTGGGTGGTTTCTGTTCTCCTTGAATATTTGTAGGATGCTGACATCATCAGATTTTCCAAAGAGAGATGTACCTCTTTTAATGTGTTTTCCCAGTCTCCAAAAAGGCTACTCCTCTCAAAGGAGATCACACACCCCACCACACACTTGGCATTTGAAGGACTCAAACCCCTACTTAACTATATTATGATGTAAGAAAAATATGCATTAACACAGCGCACTATATGCATTACTGGGTGGGTTTTGTTCTCCTTGAATATTTGTAGAATGCTGACTTCATCAGACTTTCCAAAGAGGGATGTACCTCTTTTAATGTGGTTTCCCAGTCTCCAAAAATGCTACTCCTCTCAAAGGAAATCACACACATACACACACCCCATGCTGACATCATCAGACTTTCTGAAGAGGGATGTACCTCTTTTAATGTGTTTTCCCAGTCTCCAAAAAGGCTACTCCTCTCAAAGAGAAATCACACACATACACACTTGGCGTTTGCAGAACGCAACCCCCTACCTGATTATGTTAGAGAGATACACATTAACACAGCTAGCTATATGCATCACTGGCTGATTTATGTTCTCCTTGAATATTTGTAGAATGCTGCTATCATCAGACTTTCCAAAGAGGGATGTACCTCTTTTAATGTGTTTTCCCAGTCTCCAAAAAGGCTACTCCTCTCAAAGGAAATCACACACATACACACACCCCATGCTGACATCATCAGACTTTCTGAAAAGGGATGTACCTCTTTTAATGTGTTTTCCCAGTCTCCTAAAAGGCTATGCCTCTCAAAGGAAATCACACATATACACACCACCCCCACACACACACACTTGGCAGGCATTTGTAGGATTCAAACCCCTATCTAACTATGCTATGATACTAGAAAAATACACATTAACACAGCACGTTATATGCATTACTGAGTGGGTTTTGTTCTCCTTGAATATTTGTATGATGCTGACATCATCAGACTTTCCAAAGAGGGATGTACCTCTTTTAATGTGTTTTTCCAGTCTCCAAAAAGGCTACTCCTCTCAAAGGAAATCACACACATCCACACACCCCATACTGACATCATTAGACTTTCCGAAAAGGGATGTACCTCTTTTAATGTGTTTTCCCAGTCTGCAAAAGGGCTACTCCTCTCAAAGGAAATCACACACATACACACTTGGCATTTGCAGGACTCAAAACTCCTACCTAACTATGTTATGATGCTAGAGAGATATGCATTAACCCAGCATGCTATATGCATTATGAGTGGTTTCTGTTCCCCTTGAATATTTGTAGGATGCTGACATCATCAGACTTTCCAAAGAGGGATGTACCTCTTTTAATGTGTTTTCCAGTCTCCAAAAAGGCTACTCCTCTCAACGGAAATCACACACATACACACACCCCATGCTGACATCATCAGGCTTTGCAAAGAGGGATGTACCTCTTTTAATGTGTTTTCCCAGTCTCCAAAAAGGCTACTCCTCTAAAAAGGAAATCACACACATACTTGGCATTTGTAGGACTCAAACCCCTACCTAACTATGTTATGATGTTTGAAAGATATGCATTAACACAGCACACTATATGCATTACTGGGTGGCATCTATTCTCCTTGAATATTTGTAGGATGCTGACATCATCAGACTTTCCAAAGAGGGATGTACCTCTTTTAATGTGTTTTCCCAGTCTCCAAAAAGGCTACCCTTCTCAAAGGAAATTACACACACATACAGCCCCCCAAACACACTTGGCATTTACAGGACTCAAATCCCCTACTTAACTATGTGTTGATGCTAGAAAAATACTTATCAACACAGCGCACTATATGCATTACTGGGTGGTTTTTGTTCTCCTTGAATATTTGTAGGATGCTGACATCATCAGACTTTCCAAAGAGGGATGTACCTCTTTTAATGTGGTTTCCCAGTCTCCAAAAATGCTACTCCTCTTAAAAGAAAGCACACACACCCACTCCCACACACTTGGCAGTTGCAGGACTCAAACCCCTTCCTAACTACGTTATGATGCTAGACAGACACACATTAACATAGTGCACTCTATGCATTACTTGGTGGTTTTTGTTCTCCTTGAATATTTGTAGATTGCTGACATCATCAGACTTTCCAAAGAGGGATGTACCTCTTTTAATGTGTTTTCCCAGTCTCCAAAAAGGCTACTCCTCTCAAAGGAAATCACACACATACACACATACACACACTCCATGCTGACATCATCAGACTTTCCGAAGAGGGATATGCCTCTTTTAATGTGTTTTCCCAGTCTCCAAAAAGGCTACTCCTCTCAAAGGAAATCACACACATACACACACCCCATGCTGACATCATCAGACTTTCTGAAGAGGGATATACCTCTTTTAATGTTTTCCCAGTCTCCAAAAAGGCTACGCCTCTCAAAGGAAATCATACACACTTGGTGTTTGCAGGACTCAAACCCCTACCTAACTATTTTATGATGGTAGTGAGATAAACATTAACACAGCACACTACATGCGTTATTTGGGGGGTTCTGCTCTCCTTGAATATTTGTAGGATGCTGAAAAATCAGACTTTCCAAAGAGGAATGTACCTCTTTTAATGTGTTTTTCCAGTCTCCAAAAAGGCTACTCCTCTCAAAGGAAATCACACACATACACACACCCCATGCTGACATCATCAGACTTTCCGAAGAGGGATGTACCTCTTTTAATGTGCTTTCCCAGTCTCCAAAAAGGCTACTACTCTCAAAAGAAATCACACACATACACACTTGGTGTTTGTAGGACTCAAACCCCTGCTTAACTATGTTATGACACTAGAGTGATATGCATTAACACCGCACGCTAGATGCATTACGGGGTGGTGTGTTTTCTCCTTGAATATTTGTAGGATGCTGACATCATCAGACTTTCCAAAGAGGAATGTACCTCTTTTAATGTGTTTTCCCAGTCCGCAAAAAGGCTACTTCTCTCAAAGGAAATCACACACATACTTGGTGTTTGCAGGACTCAAACACCTACCTACGTCATGATGCTAGAGAAATACACATTAACACAGCACGCTAGATGCACTATTGGGTGGTTTTGGTTCTCCTTGAATATTTGTAGAATGCTGACATCATCAGACTTTCCAAAGAGGGATGTACCTCTTTTAATGTGTTTTCCCAGTCTCCAAAAAGGCTACTCCTCTCAAAGGAAATCACACACATGCACAGTACTTGCAAGACTCAAACCCTACCTAATTATGTTATGATGCTAGAGAGATACACATTAACACAGCACGCTATATGCATTACTGGGCGGTTTTTGTTCTCCTTGGATATTTGTAGGATGCTGACATCATCAGACTTTCCGAAGCGGGATGTACCTCTTTTAATGTGTTTTCCCAGTCGCCAAAAAGGCTACTCTTCTCAAAGGAAATCACCCCCCCACCCCCACACACACACACACACTTGGTGTTTGTAGGACTCAAATCCCTACCTAACTATGTTATGATACTAGAAAGACATACATCATTACAGCGTGCTATATGCGTTATTTGGGGGGTTTTGTTCTCCTGGTATATTTGTAGGATGGTGACATCATCAGACTGGACATGGTAATGTGTGTACACATTTTTATGCAATCCCAGGAATGATCCATGTAGGTCGGCAGGTATCAACAGCTTGTACAGGACCCCATGAGTCTCACCTTGTGTGATCTATCTGTAGACACATTGCCATCCCTTCATATGTCAACATATATCTATGCACAGATTGTTGGTTTTGTGGATATGACATGTGTCTGTGATGTTGATGAAGAGCTTTTCAAAGTCTATGTGGGACATGTGTAGCTCTGTTCCGTGATGTATGTCCTGGGTGGCTGCCTTGCAGATGGTGTAGCATGCTTGGGCACCATGATCTGCACATGAACATACCACAGTTGGTAGGGTTGTGTGTTTGTCATTTTCCAATAGTTCTGTTTATGACTTCTACCATGACCCACTCCATGGCCTTGCAGATCAGACTTTATAGGCCTACTGGACTATACTTCCCATGGTGTGTTGTGCACCCACACATGTGGGGAGTGCCATATGTTGCTGTAAAACAATCGACAGTTCCAGGTCCTGTGGAGTGGGTGAGGCTCAACAGACTGCTCAGGTGCAGGGTCTGTTTGTTCTGTAGTGCATGCATGACACATATTGGAAAACAATGTAATCCAGTTACTGCCATGCTTTTGGCTTTGGGGGAGATGTTCAGCCATTCTACACATGATATCTCCTGGTATGATGTCAGGGACTATCGTCAGTGGGGGGTGGGTATGTATACATGGGCCTGTCTGACAGGATGTCGGCAATGTCAGTAAGGTACAGTTGTCCCTGGCTCAGCACATATATGCGTGTACATTAATATTTATTACATAGCTGAAGGACATGTCATGATTCTCAGTCTGTACTCCTTCTCGGCTACTCTTTACAAAACACTGACAAACCTGAGCACTAATGACGGTTATACTCTTTTACACATTTAACACCCTACTGATCCTTTGTGATCAGGCTACAGAGTATGTCATCATAATACACTGGCATGTCCAGGGGTCGGTTTCATGTGTACTCTCCAGTCCAGCTAGTGAATATTGTGGTTATGACACAATGTCACATCTGCCTCATGTACACAGACAACCCTCTCCTCCTCACATCACACTCACATATATGTAGGAAATGTAACAATATTGACATACAGGATGCTGAGCTCTCTCGACCCATGACTGGCATAGTCTATCAGGTGGTGAGGGTGACCACACACACCACATATTAGTCTCAAATACACCGATAGTGACTGCAAACAAACCACATTATCACACATACACATATTTGGAGGCTCTACATACACTCTGCCTAAGCAGCAGAGACCTCCAAAGCAGACACACATACAACTGCTACCCCACTACAATGCCCACATGTCACACAGTTCACAATGTCAGTGTGCCACACAGTAACTGCCCTTTGGGCTAAACAACACACCTGATACACTTGTTATAGGTGACACTTAATGTCAAACACACTATCGTCCCACTCACCAGGCCAGACAGGGGAATAGTCACTTTGAGCTGTCTCTCAGGTGCCAGGATCCACCACATAACACATGCACTCAGGTCACTCCAAAGCAAGTCCAGGACTGGCTCCATCATTGTCCATGCTGGTGCGTACAACCTCAGACATTCCTCCCTGGACCACATGACATGGAACATAGAGGAACTCTGTGATCATGTAGCCCAGCCCAGTATTACCCTGACCTTGTCTAGCATCTTACACTCACCAAGTATGATGTCACAGTATACCAACAAACTGATCACATTTAACAGTTGGCTAACATATTGGTGTTATTCAAAGGGGATACAGTGTCTGTCATCCTGGAGTGACATGGTCGACATGCCACGTAGCTTCCCTATGGACAGCTTGCACCTGTCACCCTTGGACTTTTGAATACTGGCTAGGGCACTTGCTGCCACCATATTGCCCTATTTAAGCAGGGCACAAAGGACAGAACCACCTCCATACACATTACAGAGTACATGACACTGAGGGTAATGCTGCTCAACACCAAATGTCTTACCCTCAAATTGTGCCCACTCAGGAATCTCCTCAGTATGGAGGATAGCAATATCTGTGCACTAACAGACACATGGTTGAGGCTCCGACATGCACACCAGCACTACCAGGTTGTATTTCGTACCATGCTTTCTGACCACATAACTCGGAATGGCCAACACAAATAGGGGGAGTATCCATATGCATCACAGATACACATACCTCCGGGTTGGTAGCACTGCACAATGCATCACGGACCATACATATGCACCTAACATTGTGCAAATCTGCCTTTTGGTTTGTTGCCTGCTACAGACCACACTCCCCAACACAGCAACCTCACTCAGCTTTCCTGGGAACACTGGACCATATGAAGGTCTCCCCAAACACCATTATATTGGGTGACATCAAATACCCACACATTGACTGTGGATAGTACACAGGCCCCAACACCCTCGCCCAACAGTTGCTACTATTTCTAAACTCATATGCTATGGCTCAACCAGTCACCACACCCACAAGAGGGGACAACATATTGGACATGATCATCACCAACATGGGGACTCTATGTTCCACACCTGCGATATACCCCTCATTGGTAAGGGCAGAACATACTTTATCTCACTGGACATCCATATCCCATCCCCACACCCATCCTGGGTAATCTTGGTGAACTTAAATCAATCGAGCAAAGAACGGACCAAGAAAAATATTAAAGCCACTGAGCAGAGCCAACAAAGCTTTGTAAATCCAAACTTTGAAACTTTTATTGCACACAGAAAACAGGAACAAGTAGAACAAGCGCTTCCACTCGGATATTCCGAGCTGTATCAAGTTAACATCTCAATGTGTAGCAACTGCTTAAATAGTTGCACTAACAAATTGATCAGTCAATTAAATAATTAATTAAATACATTTAAATCAATTAAGAACTTCCATAAACTCTTGTAGTTCTGACCAGTCAAAATGACTAATACTGCTTGTTTTTATCATACTGGTAAATTACACACACACTTTTTATAAACAGGCAATCCTTTCTCTCTTTCTCCTTTTTCATTAACTGCCCCTATAGTATACAGGTTAATATTGGTTTTTAGTATATTTATACATTCATATATTTATATATTTATATATTTTTATGTTACAAAGCTGTAGGTATTACACACAATAGTTTAGAACATTATATAAAGCGTTTTTTAACATTTAATAATTAATAATTTTAATTTATGGTGTTGTATTGGTTATACTGCACTTGATGAATGCTAGGAGCTGCATTTTATATTCTGGACACGTCTATTTTTTATGTATTACGACCATGAGTTTTAAAAAGCAAGCAGTATTAGTCATTTTGACTGGTCAGAACTACAAGAGTTTATGGAAGTTCTTAATTGATTTAAATGTATTTAATTAATTACTTAATTGACTGATCAATTTGTTAGTGCAACTATTTAAGCAGTTGCTACACATTGAGATGTTAACTTGATACAGCTCGGAATATCCGAGCGGAAGCGCTTGTTCTACTTGTTCCCGTTTTCTGTGTGCAATAAAAGTTTCAAAGTTTGGATTTACAAAGCTCTGTTGGCTCTGCTCAGTGGCTTTAATATTAATCTTGGTGAACTTCCCAAAAGCAAACGTCACACTCCTCCAAACCACGGTGGTATCCATCAGAGACCCTGGGTCAATGGTAAGTATGGCTTAGACTGCTGAATCCTTTACATATACATTCTATGGACACCTAGTGGATCGCATGGATCGTTACATCCAAAATAACAACTGGACTCACTCCTCCAATGGCAGTGGACCTGTCTGGTAGACCCCAGCCATTAATACACTTTACAACAAATGGAGGAAGCTACTACATGATAGAACGCAATCCCAGACAGGGAAGGCATCTGTGATCTGTACTAGAGGACTGCTACAATCACGTGGGTATTTATGTCAGGCACGCTTCTAATGGACAATTGCACCAGACACGTCAGACACTCACAAGGCCTTCTTCAGTTGATTCAGGTAACTGGCTAGACACTCACTGATATGCTATGTGTTACTGCATACTGACTAAACATACTCTGAACCCACTGACATTGCCATCATCCTGGCAAACAGGTTCAGTGCAAATGTGTCCCCCCATCCCCCCTAAGGTGGTACTGTCCATACCAACAGAGTTTAATCTCCCAGACATCACGAGTAAATGGGTGAGTGCTGCCCTCCCCACAGAGGACAACACAGCATCAATGGGACCAGACAGTGTCCCGGCCTGTGTCGTACACAGCCTTCATGACAGACGTAACACTCACATTACGTCACTGTTCAATATAAGAGTTACTGCAGGATATGTACCCACGGGATGGCGTACAGCAATAGTGGTCCCACTCCAATGAATACTGCCACAACAGGCCACAGACAATATCGGCCTAAAAGGCTAACTAGCCTGTTCTTCAAAGCTATGGAGTGTATTGTAATGGGACTCATGCACATAAAGATGGGAAACCTACAGACACTGGGTCCTACACATTAGAGCATTGTTGTGGGCAGATCTTGCCTGTTGGACCAGTTCATATTTTTTCAACAGTTACCAGGTCCATCAGTGTTTGGACAGTTGTCCACACAGCCTGCCTGGACCTTGCACAACCCTTCAACACAATACCCCACTCGGCCATTATGCACAGGCACACCAGCATCAATAGCGACACATATCTGACACGATGGATTGCTACCTGGAGCAGGGATAGCACCCACATGCTCAGTGTTGCAGGTGCCATGTCTGACTATACACCAGTTACACCTGACATCCCACAAGGCTCAGTCCTGGGACCTCTCTTGTTCAGTATATATTTGTGTGATGTACAGGCTATCACAGGAGGGATATGGCTGCCCATGTTCGCAAATGACTGCAAACCGGGTGCCATAATCAGCTCTCCTGCCGGCACATGCATACTCATACAGGGTCTCACAGAGATAGGTTGACTGGTGCCTGATCCATGGCCCATGGCTACATGCCATTAGTTGCATAGTCATCCCCTTTGAGGATGACAAGATGCCCACACATTACCACATAGGTTGTAATCCATTACATACAGTAGTAGTTGTTCGGGTTTGGGGACATGACATGTTCGTACTCTCACCTTTGACAATCCTATTGCCATAGACAGTACGTCTACATAGCCCACCATATCCCACATGGTTTCACATGTTGATCACGTGTGGTCATTGTGCCCCTAGACTCTTCACGACCATGCTTGGTTACTATGCCACCTTTGGGATGTACCTTACCTGACACCTGCAGCAACTGTAATGGCCACAAATGTTACTCTTCGAGCAGATGTAGGGACTCACACAGATGCCCTGCACAGTTCCGATACAGTAACTCCAGCTCTACTCAGTCACTTACCACCTACACGGATGTGTTGTGTGCCTGTAGTTGAAGGCAATATCTGACCCAGACTTACTGGACATGCTCCACCTCAGGATATCCGACTCCCTTGCTGCTACACACTCCAGGGACATATACCTCAGCACTGATGTTAAAAGGACATGCTGGGGTTACAGATTATTATCAGAAAGCCTCCACTCACTCCGGAGTGTAGTTCCAGTTTTGCATAGGCAGAGCCACCCACTGACCACCTACAGGTGACATCTTGACAAGTGGATGGGTGATTGCATGTTTACCCATGGGATATCTTCTGGGTCCCTGCTAGACAGAAGCACAATACACTGAACGTAAATGGGCTATCTTGTGTGACCTACTATTCACAGGCACAGTGCTCTGATTTGATTGGGTTGCAGTAGCCAAGCACACTCTGGCTATGCTTGTACATGCCCTAGGGCAGATAGCCTAGTATCAACCTCTGAACCTATGATAATTTTCATAATGCACAATGTTTATTGCTGATACTGTTTGCAGGTTTTTATCATCTTTGCTTTCACACTTTATATGAACCGCTTAGGTATCTGCAGAACATATTTGCTTATGGCAGGGTTCCACTATATTATATATGTGTCTGTTGTCATATAACTGTGTGCACAGGGCAGATTGCTGTGTAGTGAGAGGTTCCTGGGTTAACACATGCAACTGCCTGCTATGTGTGGCCCAATGCTTTACTCCAACATGGCCTAAGTGTGTGAGCATGCCCAGTTCAGACTGTCAGTGTTCTGTTGCCTGACATTTGTCTCATGTATTCAAGTGTGTGAGCATGCCCAGTGTGACCTATCAGTATGTTGCTGTCTGAGGTCCACTACATTTGTTGATGTATGTCTACATGTCCATTATTAACATTTGTACTGTGTGTGTTGAAAGTCAGGTTCTATTCTTACTGCAGGGCTCACCTTTGTGTCATAACTCGACAGGGATTATGCTCTACCGGCAGGGTTTCCGTGAAATACTTTGCATAGACTTATCAACATTTCTTCATACAGGCTAGCCATTGCACGACTCTCATGGTTTAGTGGTTCAATACTATGACTCTAGTGCACAGTATCCTGGGTTCGAGGCCCACTGCTGCTTACAGTTTCATACTGACTAGACTGCTTAGGGGCCAGTAGAGCAAATATGAGCGTGTTGGCTTTTGTTCAGCTATGCCCTACCTAGACTCAGCTTGTCCAACATTGCTCAATATTAACCATCATTGCTGGACATTGGCCAATATTACTCTAAATTGACCACATTTGTAGTAGTTGGTGTGTGCGATTTTGTTTACATTGACTTCATGATGGTAAATGCTGTTTAGCACTGCTTTATATTGCTTAACACATGGCAATCATGCCTCAGGTGTTGATGCAGGGCTGCCTATGTCGGATGCACATACTACACTCCCTATACATGTTTGAAAGCAGGTAGTGTCAATGTAGGCATCCCTTTTACTATATGTGCGGGTCAGAGAGAGGTATAATTTCCAGAGTTCCTACTGAGTCAGTGTATGTGCTATGTGTTGCCTCTTTGCCAAGGCCAAAGCATACTGGGCACGCCTCCTTCTGCCTACTGGGACAGGCTCAGGTTGTTCCTCCTCTGAGTCACACTCTGTCTGTGATGGCCTTGACAATGGTGGGGGGCTGTTTGGCCGAGGCCTATGCTGGTCCTGATGCAGCTGTTTTCACAGGATCATATTATGTAGCATAGCACATACCATGACAATTTGGGTACATGTAGTTGGTGAGTACTGCAAGGCTCCACCAGATGTGTCCAGGCACCAGAACCGTGACTTGAGCAGCCCAAACACACGCTCAATTACATTTCGTGTTTGTGCGTGTGCCTCATTATGGCATTCCTGTTCAGGTGTGTGTGCATTTCTGATGGGTGTCATCAGCCACGGCTCCAGTGAATAGCCAGCATCCCCCACTAGGTGACCATGTGGGATGTCCCCATTGGCAAATGTCTGGTACAGCTGCATCAGATGCCAGATATGGGAATCATGGTAGCTCCAGGGCAGCCAGCACACACATTCAGTATTATGCCCTGGACATCGCACATGACCTGGCAGTTGATGGAGGGGAAGCCCTTGCAGTTGAAGTAGACCCTACCCCGCTCACTGGCTGGTGCTTTGATGTGTATGTGCGTGCAGTCTATTGCACCCACTACCTCAGGGTATTCCGCTATTTGCTGGAAGAGACGCATATTGCTGGCCAATACCTCACGGGAATTGGGGAAATATACATGATCACCGACATGTGCTGACATGGCATCCAGGAACTGGTGCAGTACCCTGGATGCTGATGCCTGTGATATCCCCATCATATCACCAGTTGGTCTCTGAAAGGTACCTGTTGCTAATATTCTTAGGCCAACACATACCTTAGTTTCCACTGGGATGGGTTCCCCTCTGTTGGTTCTGTGTGTGAGGCATGGCCTGCACAGCTCAACAATTTGCTGCAAGAGGTCTCTGTCCACTCTATAGCGCTCCACTATCTCCAGC